>NC_068937.1:57041576-57173530 GCF_016801865.2 Culex pipiens pallens | reverse complement strand
AAGCTTTTTTAAATTTAATTTAAAGTCCAGCGATTGAAGTACAGTCGACTCTCTGGCTGTCGATCTTCTCGATATCAATAAATCTCCATCTATCGATGAATTCTTCAGTCCCTTCAATCTGCATACTTCAATTATCTTCATTCCTCGATATTTTCCTTTGCTTGAAGGATCTCTTCCTCGACGGTCCCTTGGATTCTGTTTGCTTTAAAAATCTCTTCCGGTTGTCAATAATTTCACTTTCTCATGGCTTGCATAGACATTTTTCTTGGCGAAACGAAGCTTTGAAGGGTGTTTGACATTAGTTTGTTTTTGTTTGATGGACGTTGCCATGATTCTCTGCCATAGCTGGGTATCAAGAAAAAAATATTTTCAATCGAGTCTTCATTTTGCATCATTCTGTAAACTGATGATTCTCTTCCTCGACGGTCCCTTGGATATTGACAACCAGAGAGTCGACTGTAGAAGAATGAAAAATTCGATAAGATCGAACTACTCTTCTGTCATGCGCTACAGTAAAAACAAATTCAAGATTTTCGGTTTGTTTCAGAGGCAGCAAAAATCTGTTTGTGTATCAATGTTAAAATAAACAAAACTAGTTATCCTAAGTTCGTAAAATATCGTGATGTTCTTATGAGATTTCTGGAGAGATATTTCGATTTTCATCACCCGACGATGTTGTCTCCTTTTTTAATATAATCTGATTAAACTATTTTGCTCGAAGTGTTAACCTGAGTGCTGAATAGTGGTTCGCGATACGGCCTCAATTTTGAACTGTCAAAGTGGAACCAATTAATGTTCGCCAAAAGTAAAAAGTATTGCTATCGATCATTAAAAATTGTTTTTTTTTGCAAGAATGAAAAATGTGTGGCTTTTGAGGACCTGGAGTTGAAGTCAAGAAATATTAAGAATGTTGAAGGCGAGATCTTCATTTTAAGTTGTTTATGGAGTCGATGCGGTTGTATCCATGCAGAAGCTGTCTTTATTGTTTGATTCCGTTTGAAAACCTGGTTTAGTGAAAATCTTCTCTGCTTGTTGGATCAGCTTCGCTAGAATTAGCGATGTTTTTTCGCTGGACCAGGAAGAGCTGCAGGATTCCAAAATCAGCCAGGGAATTTATCTGCGACATCGCAGTGCGTGGCCGAATGGTTACGCTGTCCGCTTTGTAAGCGGATGATTCTGGGTTCGATTCCCATCTGCTGCAACCTTCCATCGGATGAGGAAGTAAAATGTCGGTCCCGGCCTTGGTTGTTAGGCCGTTAAGTCATTCCAGGTATAGGAGTCGTATCCATGCCATAAGTACAAACAACACACCGAACCAAGCCTACTCCGGGGGAATCGCTGGCGGCGGTTGGACTCGCAATCCAAAGGTCGTCAGTTAAAACACTGGGGTGGAAGGTTCCTTGGAGTAGAAAGAGGTTTGGGTGCTCTCCCCATTCAAGCCTTCGGACTCCTAGGTTCGAGCAGAAACTTGCAATAGAGACCACAAAAGACCCGGGGGTCGTTAATGTGGATGGTTTGATTTTGATCGCAGAATGACACTCTCGCCGCAGTTCTTCGTCACCCGTAAAAAAAATCTCTTCTAACCAATCGAAACGCGACAATTCGTCAGCTGTGTGCTATCTTGTGACAACGACCATTTAGTACTTTTCGAGAAAATCGATTTTTAAAAGCTTGATGATAAATATTTTCAAAACTATGAATGGTAGAGCCAAACCTTTTGAAGCAATCGGTTCGTATACTATCGCTTAACAAACGCTCCAAGTTTCAACTGATTTGGTTACACCAGTTAAAAGATACAGTAAATTATGTAATCAAAAATCTGAAAAGCACGTGTCACAAGTGTGTTTCGAAAGTAAAATTGTACTACGTGTCACAAGTGTGCACAGAATTCCCATACAAACTAAAATAGGCCTAAATCAATATTTTAACCGACTTAATCAGTATATTTCCAAAAACAAGAGGTTGCATTGCCTTTAGAAAGAATGTGTGTTCATAAATTTGTGAAAAACAAGAAAATTTTTCCACATTTTCCAACAACATGTATGACGTGTCACAAGTGTGCACGATCATTTTGATGATAAATTGGTCTATGTCACAAGTGTGTATTGCGATATCCGGGAAACGGAAGCGAGTTTCCAAAATCGGGTTAAAGCATCTTGTAGTGTTTGTTAAGTATAGCAAAACGTCATCATTAACTCATTTTCGACCAAAATGGTCTATGTCACAAGATAGCACACAGCTGACGAAATTTCTAGCAAAAAAAGTCAAAAACTAGACAAAATAAAACTCATACTACTGATTGTAAAACAGCTTATTTTCCAGTAAAAAAAGTCATGATTGTGCTTGAACAGCCTCCTACTTTGTAGATGTAAACAAAATGGGATCATTTGAAAATCACGTTACACATTCTCTCTATTTATCACCCAGGAGTTAACCCAGCTTAGCAATTCTCCGTCAAAACCGGAAATTAAATTTGTTTGTATTTTGTAAAACTTTGTGAGGTCCTTCCCTATGACCAAAGAAGCCATTTTGTGTCATTGGTTCACCCATACAATTTTGGCAGCCGTCCATACAAAAATGGTACGTAAATATTCGAAAATCTGTAAATGTTGAAGGAATTTTCTGATTGATTTGGTGTCTTTGGCCACAACTTTTAAGCCATAGAGAAATATGGAGAAAATTTTGCCGTCGAGATATAATCTTTAAAAAAATTGCGTTTTTTTGGAAAAAAATATAAATATTAGGTATTTTTTTCAAATGTGAAATAAAATTTGCAATTGAAAAGTACTTCACAGATTTTTGTGCACCGTTTTCAAGATATAGCCACTTCAAGTTTAATTTTAACTGAATAATTCCCGTTTTTCGATTTTTTGAAACAGTTTCCATTCCTGAAAGATTGTCCATTCCTGAAAATATTTTGTACGTAAAGTTTTGAAAGAGACATTGAAGAATGAACCTCTGGTTGCTTAATATAGCGAAAAAAAAGAAAAAGAAACAAGAAAATTAAAGTTTTTTTTAGTGTCCTCCAAATATTCCCACGTTTTCTCATATCAATATCTCAGCAATGATAATCCAAATAAAAAAATACAAAATAATAAAAATGGTCGAAATCGGCCGATCTCGTAGAGTATTTATCAGCTACCTTTCAACATTGTGGGTTTTGTTAAACAGTTACCTGTTGTCTTTGAATTTGCAAAGCAGTTCCAGCAGTCAAAATGCTTATGCGCCCTTTTTAAATGTTGCTCCAGGACTGATGTTTTAAGAGTTCTTAAGGGGTTACAAACATTCATTTGATTTCAACCAAACAAAGCATATTTTCAAAATCTGTTTACTTGACTGTAAATTATTATTTCTTTTCTGAAAGTTTGTTATGTTTTAAACAAGCAAGAAACGATTTAATTTTGATTTTTTTCAATATATTTTAACATAAATATGCATTCATTATGCACACGGGACCCAATCACCAAGTCTTCAGCGCAAATATAAGCCAATTTGATCATCGCAGTGTCTTCAAATTCAAGCATATGATCAAATGCAACGAAATAAAAAATTTAAGCTGATGCAAAAAGAAAAAGTTTTTTTTTATCTTGAGCTCTTAGAACTTTCAAATTTGGAAATTTGGGCAATTTATTGGAATGAATCTTTCACAATAGAATAAAACTTAAAATAATAATAATTGGCTGAAACGTGAATATAATATTGGTATACAGCCATTCCACGTCAAACAGGAAGTCTCAAAATCACCTATTTGGCTCAAATTTGGAGTGGGGGTTCTTTGACCCAAATAATTAGACCCGTATAAAGCACATTTTCATATCTCCGGAACGCCTGAACCAATTTTAGAGCGCCAGTTGGGCTTTTAAGGAAAAATATGTGGAGGTTCGAAAAACCTAGCTGAATATTTGAAAAGGTCCTATGAAAATTTCATTTGCTAATTTGAAGGTCTCGGGACCAAAGAGCTCATATCTGAAAATATTTTTCCCTGATTCCTTGTAATATTTTACATATCAAAACCAAAAATTGCGAATATCCATTAATACATAAAAACGAAAATGTTGGTACCCAAACATGTATAGGTCATCGCTAAAATTTTCAAGTTATCGCAGTTTTAGTGAAAAAAGTTGATTTTTACCCGTTTTTGCGCGCGGCGCGTCGAAAACCCCAGTTTTTATGTTAGAAAAATCATATCTCCAAATCGTGGTAATGGATATTTCCAATTTTTGGATATGTTATATAATCATAATGAAGAAAATATAAAGAAAAACACTGGCAACACTGTTGAATTTATTCTCACTTCTAGATTGTGGGTCCAGTGCGCGGTCCAATTGATCCTCACGGGCGGATAACATCTTGTTAAATTTGTGAGGACATTAAGGAGTTTAGTTAATTCTGGGAACACTTGTATTAGATAGCTAAAAATGTTCAAATTTTATCCAATTTTCAGGGGAAATAAAAAAAAATCAGAATAATTAATATACTCTATATACTGGTTGGCCACTTTTTTGACTTTTTTTTGTTTAAAACCCCGTTGGTTGGTCAAAGTCAAACTTAAAAGTGACGAACTGTCACTTTTTACACGGGTTTCACACTTACTATCATACCAAACGTTCAGTAGTGTGTGTGAGCTCCGTGTAAAGAGGGTGTCAAACTAAAAAAATACTTCGCTCGTTCAAAAACATTTGTTATCAAACCATCGGGGTTTCAGTGTATGAGTTTATTTCACATAAAAAATCGATTTGTGTTCCTCCAGAGATTCACTCATTTTAAAACAATCACTCGAACAAATTTGGCCTTTTTGCGCGAGCGCGTGTCTCACTTCATGACAGTGTTTGCGTTCGTTTTGATAATGTTTTCACAACTCGCACCGTTTGGTCGGGTTGGAACATCTCAAACTCAATTTCAAATGTCGCGGGATTTGGTTATGAAATGCACACTTCAAAAACTTTTTTTTGCTGGCTGGTATTGTCGTTTGCAATGCAATTTAAATATAAACAAAACACACATAGTAGGAAAGTTGCCTAGCGCAGCGGCAAAGTTTTGAAACAAAGAGGCTTCCTCTGGTGGTGGCAGTTTTATTGCTATTTTAGTTGATTCAAAAAGTTTTTTTTTTCTCTCTCGTCTAACCATCGCATTGTTTTTCACTTTGTTCCATTCCAGGCTCCAAACGGCAGCGATTGTCAACGGAAACGGACCACGACACGGGGTCGGAATCGTCCCCGAGCAGCCCGCGGCACCTTAAGGCGGGTCTGTTTTCGCTGCCCATGAAGCTGTCCCCGTCCCGGAACGGACCGCCGAGTTCACCCGAGTCCGACCTGGACGTGGACGATTCCGCCCCGGACGACTCGGTGGTGGCCCCGGAAAACCTCAGCCTCAAAAAGGACTCCGGTGCGGGGTCACAATCGCAGGCCAAGGATTCCCCCGATCGGAACGCAGGCTCGCCGGTCAACAATGGGTTGGGGAACGGTGTTGGCAGTGTTGCCAGCAGTTTGGGATTTTTGCCATATCACAACCACACGCCACAGTATCAGCACGGGCTGGGAGTGGCCGGATCGCCGACGCCACAGCGATCGCCGGTTGACGTGCTGCTGAGGTAGGTTCTTGTTGTATAGCTCGTTATAGCTTAATTGACGTAAGATTGAACGACACCGACGGGATAGACAAAAAAAGTTTTGAGATGGTTTAGGAATTGCATCTTGAATAGTTGCGAACGATATTGACGTAAATTGCGCCATAATAGCGTCAATCAATCACACTTTGAGCTTTAATGGACTTATTTTCATCATAATTATTGAGATCTAGGTAAATATAACTAAAATGCCTCGTTCTTCAAATTTGATGACTTAATACAGGAGAAAATAACACAGGAATGCCAAATGTTGGTATTACATGGACAAATAACCCGTTGGTTAACTTCAAATGATTTTTCACAAAAAAATAACCATAATTTCTAAACCGAAGTTTCCCTCTCCTTCGCTTCCAGAGTCTTCCCGAACCGCCGCCGAACGGAGGTCGAGCAGCTGCTCCAGCGATACCGCGGTGACGTGGTCCAAGCGATGGAGGCCATGCTCTGCGGCGGCGACGACGGCGGTCTGCACCCGGCCATGAAGTGAGTATCCTGCTCAGTCCCGACCGTAGCGCAACTATCCAACTAAAGGTAGCTTTCTTCGTTTCTTCCCCAGCGTTCCGGCTCCCTCTCCGCCCTTTTCCGTAAAATCCGCCTTCTCTCCGCTGATGCCTCCGGGAGCGTTCGGGGCACCGGCCGTAGCCCGGGGTTATTCGTTTCTGCAGGCCCAAGCCCACGCCAAGCGGTTCCTGACGGCACCGTACAGTGGAACCGGGTATCTGCCGACGGTGCTCCAGGATCCGGAACAGGGTGATACCAACGGGAGCGGCGCCGGAAACGGGTCCTCCTCGTCGACTTCCGTGGGCGGTGGGAACTGCGGCGATGGACAGGAATAATACACGTTTATCAACTTGTAAAGTTTGTTTGTAGGATGTTTTGCGGAAGGACATTGTAATCAATATTAACGTACTTTTTAATTCGGGGTTTAGTTAGTGAGGGAAGGGACGGGAAGCTTGTTTCGCTGTGAAGAGGCAAAAAAGGGGCGTGTGTACAGAATGTGTAGTTAACAGGAACAATCAAAATAGGGGAGACGAAAACAGTTTCAAGTTAGAACCTTTACATATACGTAAACGAATGATGGCGTAGTTCAAGCATTGCACTTTGAACGCATGTATTTTGTAAATAGTACAATTGTATTTGATTATGCGTTAAGTTCCACTGACGGTCACTTTATCAATTGTTTCAATTATCGTTAACAATGTTGAGAACCAATGTGAGCATTTATCCACCGAAATGGATTAGCTACAATTTTGTTGGCGTTTGATTCGAAACAATTTGTCTCAGCAACTTTGTCATTTGAAATCAAACAGTTATGTCGACGAAATCGCTTTGCTCACTGAAACATAGTTTTATGCGCTGGATGTTACGGTTTATTTTACGATGGTTTTTCTAACTGTCTCTTTTTATCAAAAAAGGAAGAGTTTGGTGCCTTCCTCACATTTAAGTAGTATTTTTACAGGTCAGACCAAGTTCAAACTTGATTATCCGAAGCCTCGATTATCCAAAGTTCGATTATCCAAAGTTTACTAAGAAATTTCGGATAATCTTACCAAAGACTTTTGTTTTTTTTTCTCAATTTTAACTGAAAATTCAACCGCATTAAGCGAAATTTGAGTGGTTGGTTGCTTGATTAGTTGAAAAATGCAATTTCTAAATTTAGTGGCCATCTTTGATTGGAAATGTTCAAATCAATAGACTTTTTCGGGGTCATAATTGAGGTAAACAATTCTATACAAGAGCAAACAGTGCGTTTACCGATCAATTTACGTTCGAAGCAGAGCGAGTTGTGGCGCTATAACCGTGGCAATTATTTTTCCAAACATGTGTGTGGGACTCCGTGCTTAAACTCAACCCAATCAACCAATTATCTGTGTGGTAAATTTTACGCAGTAGGCTTGGCCGCTTTAACGCTTGTTATGATTCAATGCATCGTGGTGCAATGGCGCACTACAAATGTTCATAAATGACAAGAAGAAATCTAGGCGTAATCAAACTAAAGGCTTTCTCCAGGATCACTTCGCACGATTGGCTGCTCTAAGGTTTGATTCGATTAGATTAGGAATAATTTACGTTCGAAACAATTAACGTAACAAACTGCAGAAAGAAGGTTTTTAGCCTAGTTTGATGCGCTGCAAGCTGCTTCTACCCGTTTTTACTTTTTTAACTTCAAACTTCAATCATTCATGTTTTTTTGGACTTTCTTTTAAAATTTATTCAATTTTCTTCTATTCAGTTAAATCCGAGTCTTCGAGAATTGCTGTACTCTGATTCATGAATCCACATACAATTCCTTTTATCGACAGCATTTAAAAAATCTAATTCACAACAAATAATCTGATTTAAATTGTTAAATTGTTTTTATGTGTTCTAATATTGACCAAAATATTAAATTGATTCGACCTCTACAGTCAGAGTGATTCAACTGTCTAATTGTATACGCACTTGGCAGGTACAATGAGACAGGTGGGGAACAGTGAGACACTCGACGAAAATCAATACTTTTCTAGCAAAACATCTGTTTTTGTATTATTTCATTGCAGGTGACTTGAAAATTTGGCAAACTAGAAACTTCAATTAACAAAAGATATAATACAAAATATTTCAATTTTATAACATCCTTATGTTGATACCGACAAACTTTATATCCTAGGTTGAATAATTTTCAAACTCAACAAATGTGCCAAAAATCACTTTTTATTTTTGTCTCAAAAGATTTCCATAGATTCTGAAAAGTTCAATGACGCCCAAACATGAGCTTGATTGGTTGAAACGAGGATTTTTGAGAGCCATTTTACCATTGCGCCATTTTATTATTGTTTGTATCTCATTGATGACTACTCTACCCTAAACATCCAATGTCGAGGAGAAGGAGAATTTCCATGCGAAAAAAGCTACACTCAAAAAAATGAGTTCGCGTAAACGTGAACAGAGTTCATGCCAACGGGAACCAGGAAGAAAACTGTTCACTTTCATGGTGCAATGCACTATAAAAGTTGAACAGTTTTCTTCCTGGTTCCCGTTGGCATGAACTCTGTTCACGTTTACGCGAACTCATTTTTTTTGAGTGTACAACATCAAGATGGAATGCTTCGAGAATCTATTTGGTTTTAAAATTGAATTGACAAATCAATAATAAAATAATGATTTGATTGAAATGAAAAGGCACTTCAAAAACTAAATTTGTAAGAATCTTAATAAGTTGTATTTAAATCATGAACTATTTTAATTGTTGTTTTTTTAAAGATTGAAAAATAAATCGTAACACCAGTGCGTCAAAAAAAGGTTCAAGTGTAAAATAATCATGAAAGTTGAAACATTATCAAATCACCAAACAGACAAAAGATATCTAGCTAATAATAAAATATAGGACAACACAGCACATAACAGCATAATCTTAACAACTCTAGCCTCTTTATGTATATCAGAAGCAAAGTAATTATAATCGGCACAGCGCAAAGTATAGAGAGATCATTAAATATAACAAAATATGCTTAAAAATATGTAGCCTTAAGAAGAAGCCACTACTACCACACACACACAAATCCAAACACTCAAGCAAAAAAGAGGAAAAAGTGAAATAAAGAAGGTGCCATAATCATCCCAAAAATACCCCTGGAAATTTTTACTTCTTCATCTTCGACATTCCCAAGAAATTTAATACTTTCGTCCCGTCTATCCCAGTCTGGTGCTGCTTGCTGGTTGTCCCACCATCGCCACTAACATGCCTCCCTTTTCCAGCTGGTGAAACATCCCAAAAACCGTAACAGGAAACAAATTTACCCTTTTTCCCTCCGATTGCTTCCAGAGCGAAATTTTTAGTCTATTATATTTTTGATATTTCCGAATCTTTTGGTTTCCGTTCCAACGTCGTTTTCCGTTTTTCATTCAAGTGATGTTTAATAATAATTTGCCGCCGCCGCCGCTTTTATGTGTCAAATTAATTTCTCATAATAGCAAATAGATCCCCGGACGTTGTTCGGAGATCTCTTGACGCACAAGCCCTCTGGAGGGTGTGGAGGGAAATAGATACGGTTTATTACTTTATTCACTCCCTGTGACTGCGAACTGGGAATGGGGTGTTCTGGGGTGATTATTTGCTGGGTGAAATGTGGTTACCCCTAATTTAATATGTACATCACCGAGACCCAAGAATCTATAGGGTTGGCTGTCGTTTTATATTCTAACAGAAAGAGTGAGCGAGAGAGAGGGGAGTGATTGTCATTGCCAGAATGTTAGGAAGTGAAGTGGCTTTGAAGGAGATAGAGAGACAGAGGGGTACTGGTATTTTGGAAACAATTTCTTTTGTCTCGCGTTTTGGCAACGGGTGGCTAAGCCGGGGAGGAATGCACCGTCGAAATTAATCATCAGTTTTTGGAAAGGGTGAATCGACGGCGGGGTGCATTTAATTAAAATGTTTGCAGATTAAATTTGGTAGCATGAATGGTAGTGATAGTGGTAGTCAAAATTTTACCATTTACCAATTACTACGTGTGTAATGACATTAATCGCATATTACGGGTTTATTGATAAATATAATGCATATGACATTTTTGTACGTCATTCAACTTCAGTCTCCCAACTCCAAATAGGCACCCTTGACTGATTAAAAAATTAATTTGGACTGAATATAAAGTATAAAAGTTTATATAACTCTTGCAATTCAATATAAAACTTATCTAAACTTTATTTTGCAAACTTTTAATTTAACTAAATGTCAATATATTACCATAGAATTGCTAAATAAACATTTTGGAGTGGGTATAACACCGTTTTGGGGGTCTTTGTATCGATAGAATACACTCAACCCCCGGTGGTTGGTCACTTTTTCGTTTGACACTTTTTTAGTTTGTACCCCGTTGGTTGGTCAAAGTCAAACTAAAAAGTGACGAACTGTCACTTTTTACAAGGCGCTCACGCACACTATCAAACGTTTGTGAACTCCGTGTAAACGGGTTGTCAAACTAAAAAGTGACCCCGTTCGTTTGACAACAGTTAGTGTCAAACCATCGGGGTTTGAGTGTAAATTTTTCGTTGTAATTTCGTACCAACTCGGAATTACGTCGTCGGAAAATACGCCGGCATCCGAACCGGTTCACGATTCACTAGGCAACCCTAAGTGGCATCGGAAAGGGTATAAAATTTCCGATCTTTTGATACCCAAAAATCTAGATTTTCTATAAAACCCAAGTTTTTAAATACCGAGGTAAAAACATTGTTATGGTTTCATTTGAGCAACCTGCCAAAAATGTATGGACTCTCGTATTTTTTGTTCTCGTGGATCAAATTTACATTTCGCTCAGGTATTTAAAAACGTGGGTTTTAAAAAACACCTAAATGTTCGAGAATCAAAAGATCGGAAATTGTATGCTCTTTTATGCACTTAGGTTGACTAGTGAATCATGGACCGGTTCGGATGCCGGCGTATTTTCCGACGACTTAATTCCGGGTTGGTACGAAATTCCAACGAAAAATCTATTCTATCGATACAATGACCCCCAAAACTGTGTTTATACCCACTCCAAAATGTTTATTTTGCAATTCTATGGTAATATATTGACATTTAGTTGAATTAAAAGTTTGCAAAACAAAGTTTAGATAAGTTTTATATAGAGTTTTTAGAGTTATATAATCTTTTATACTAAGTAGTTAGTAAACTTTATATTCAATCCATTTTTTCAATCAGTCAAGGATGTCTATTTGGAGTTGGGAGACTGGATTTATGGTGATTTGTCAACACATAACTTTGTTTATGTAAATTTTTCTAAAGGTGTACAAACTTTTTTTGCACCTATTTTGATTTTTGTAATAGTATTTGTTATAGAAATTTTAATAGAAATCATCCTTTCATGAGCTTTTTGTTGCAAAATGTTTGGCATGAGTATCTGAACATTATATTTTTTAGATGTTTCATCACAATATGCGCATAGTGCTCAATGGGTGTAAATCAGGGGTGCTCAAAGTTTTTGGAGGCCGGGCCAAATTTGAAGTTCAAATGGGCTTGCGGGCCAAATTTACAAAAAAAGGGTATTAAAAAAATTACCTTATTTTAATTTAAAAGATTTAGGTTATTTCTGTTAATTATAAAAAAAATGTCAATTCAAAATCATAGAAACCACAAAATAACGGTTTTCTATCGGTATTGTTGATTTTTTGTTTCAGGTATTTGAAAAAAAAGTTTGAGCTGAATGTACTTGTGTTTTCAAAAAAATATTAAAGTTTTGTTTTTATATTTCGAAAATGGTGACATTACATGTTAAACAATTCATATAAAGACGTAATTTTATCTACAAGTTAAGTGTGGCTAATGAAAAATCGTTGAGAACCAGAATTTCAACATTTATTTCATCGAAAAATCACTAAAATTCAAATTAGTAGTTCTAATAAACCCAAACATGCTCAAATGATTCTAAATGCAAAGGAATGCATATTTAATCAATTCCAGATGATTGCATTAAAATTTCATTATTTTTTTTTAGAGGTTTTGAATTTTTTTAAAGTGTATTTTCGCTCCTGGTTTTTCGAGCCATTTTTTTAATAATGGGGGAGGGGTGGGTTGATCGACGAAAGCTTTGTAATATATTTGCAACAAACTTGATCCTCCGATTTTCACATTTTGTCTGCCTGAATCAGTTGGTAGCCAATCAGATTCGTTATCTAACTGTTATGAGTTCGAATCCCGAAGGAAGTGCAATTTAAGTTTGAGGGTCAGTTCATGAAAGGGTCATTATGACTTGCAAATTAATAAAGAAAACTTATATTTTTGTAACTATAACAGAATTCTACCTAAGTCAAACCTAAACATTTTTTTTTTAATATTTCCAAAAAAAATTGATGAAGTTTTTGACGATAGTTACTAGTTTCACTCACATTGAAACGTGAGAAAAAGTTTTAATTATAACATGTTTTGAACAAATTATTTGTGTTCTCAAGTGGGGATCAAAATATGGATAAATCAAAAGTTTTTTTTTTTCATCAACAAAAAAATAAAAAAGATTAGCATATAAAAGTTTAAAATAAACCTGAATTTTAATAAAGGATAAAATCACTTCACAAGTAGTCAACGGGCCATTTTACATGATCATTCAAAATGGGTCCGCGGGCCACAAAATATCGCCTCGCGGGCCACGTTTGGCCCGCGGGCCATACTTTGGTCACCCCTGGTGTAAATACTATTTTTACATACTGTAGAAGTTGGGTCGAAATAAGGATCATAGGGGGATGGCGTCGCTATTTTTAGACCACGTTTTCCACTTTTTCTCATCGAAACCGACTACTTTATCGACTTCATTTTGCTGGGCGAGATAGGACGCTGTCTATTTTTAGACGATGACTCAGCACTTTTCCACTCTTGCACTTGAAAAAACCAGATGGCAGCACGATGTAACGCCACGTCCCTATTGAAGGTCGAATCTGGGATTTGAATCCCGATCTACGCTTACTTACCGATGGTTTGACACCAACTGTTGTCAAACGAACGGTTTCACTTTATACCCTCTTTACACAGAGCATAAACTTACTACTAAATGTTTGGTTTGATAGTATGTGTGAGACTCGTGTAAAAAGTTTGTCATTCTTTAGTTTGACTTTGTTAAACTAACGGGGTACAAACTAATAAAGTGACCAACCACCGGAGGTTGAGTGTATAATGTTGAGTTCATGTTGATAGAATAATTGCGAATTTGGTGTTAATAGAATTACTGCGACTTTGGTAGGAAACTTGCTGAGAAATGTTCTTCCAAATGGTATAACTATTTTCATTCATGATTTGACCTCTGTGACTGTTTCAATTTTAATACGGATTACATCAATCGATTCACCATCAATTCTCGATTAAATTTTCAAAAGGTCCTATCTGCATAGGAAACCCATGAGGGATAGGTTGTTTTGAAAATTTAATCTAGAATTCATCTTCCAAATGAGATCTGGATCGATCTTTTACGGCTGAGCAGTTCTCTACGGAATCGGTCTTTTTTCTTTAATTTTAATTTTTGTATTTTTTAATCCGGCTGAAACTTTTTTGGTGCCTTTGGTATGCCCAAAGAAGCCATTTTGCATCATTAGTTCGTTCATATAATTTTCCATACAAATTTGACAGCTGTCCATACAAAAATGATATGTGAAAATTCAAAAATCTGTATCTTTTGAAGGAATTTTTTGATCGATTTGGTGTCTTCGGCAAAGTTGTAGGTATGAATATGGACTACACTGAAAAAAATGATACACGGTAATTTTTTTTTGTGATTTTTAATTTCACTTTTTGTCACTAAAACTTGATTTGCAAAAAAACACTATTTTAATTTTTTTTTCTGATATGTTTTAGAGGACATCAAATGCCAACTTTTCAGAAATTTCCAGAATGGGCAAAAAATCTTTGACCGAGTTATGAATTTTTGAATCAATACAGATTTTTTCAAAAAATCGAAATATTGGTCGCAATCATTTTTCAACTTCATTTTTTGATGTAAAATCGAATTTGCAATCAAAAAGTACTTTAGTGAAATTTTGATAAAGTGCACCGTTTTCAAGTTATAGCCATTTTAGGTAACTTAAAAAAGAATAGTCGCAGTTATTCATTTTTTTTTAAATTGGTGCCCATGTTTGCCCACTTTTGAAAAAAATATTTTTGAAAGGCTGAGAAAATTCTCTATATTTTGCTTTTTTGAACTTTGTTGATACGACCCTTAGTTGCTGAGATATTGCCATGCAAAGGTTTAAAAACAGGAAAATTGATGTTTTCTAAGTCTCACTAAAACAACCCACCATTTTCTAATGTCGATATCTCAGCACCTAACGGACCGATTTACAATGTTAAAATAAGAAACATTCGTGAAATTTTCCGATCTTTTCGAACAAAAATATTTTCAATTTTTTAAATCAAGACTAACATTTCAAAAGGACCAAACATTCAATATTACGCCCATTTGAAATGTTAGTCTTGATTTAGAAAAAAATGAAAATATTGTTTTCGAAAAGATCGGAAAATTTCACGAATGTTTCATATTTTAACATTGTAAATCGGACCATTAGTTGCTGAGATATCGACATTAGAAAATGGTGGGTTGTTTGGGTGAGACTTGGAAAACATCAATTTTCCTGTTTTTAAACATTTGCATGGCAATATCTCAGCAACTAAGGGTCGTATCAAATCAAAATCAAATTATTCGCTCTACAGCATTGCCTTGGCGTTCTCGATTGCGAGATTCCTACTCGAAACTAGGTGTTCGAAGGCTTGATTGTTGAGGCAATTGCAAACCTCTTTTTACACCTTAGCTTCCATCCACCTCGGGATTCGAACTGACGACCTTTGGATTGTTAGTCCAACTGCCTACCAGCGACTCCACCGAGGCAGGACCCAGGGAGACGACTCCTACACCTGGACTGAGCTAACTACCTAACCTTTTTTTTAGGTTAGTCCGGGACCAACATTTACTTCCCTTCCGACGGAAGGCGTGATCAGACAAATTTCGTCTCGAGCCACCGGGACCGTCTGGGATCGAACCCAGGTCGACTGGGTGAGAGGCAATCACGCTTACCCCTACACCACGGTCCCGACTAAGGGTCGTATCAACAAAGTTCTAAAAAGCAAAATATAGAGAATTTTCTCAGCTTTTCAAAAATATTTTTTTCAAAAGTGGGCAAACATGGGCACTAATTTAAAAAATGAATAACTGCGACTATTTTGAAAAAAGTTACCTAAAAATGGCTATAACTTGAAAACGGTGCACTTTATCAAAATTTCACTTAAGTACTTTTTGATTGCAAATTCGATTTTACATCGAAAAATGAAGTTGAAAAATTTTTGCGACCAATATTTCGATTTTTTTAAAAGATCTGTATTGTTTCAAAAAATCATAACTCGGTCAAAGATTTTTTGCCCATTCTGGAAATTTCTGAAAAGTTGGCATTTGATGTCCTCTAAAGCATATCAGAAAAAAAAAATTAAAAATGATGTTTTTTTTGCAAATCAAGTTCTAGTGACAAAAAGGGAAATTTAAAATCACCAAAAAAATGTTTACAGTGTATCATTTTTTTCAGTGTAGTCCATATTCATACCTACAACTTTGCCGAAAACACCAAATCGATCAAAAAATTCCTTCAAGAGATAGAGATATTTGAATTTACACATATAATTTTTGTATGGACAGCTGTCAAATTTGTATGGAAAATTATATGAACGAACTAATGATGCAAAATGGCTTCTTTGGGCATACTAAAGGCATCAAGATAGTTTTAGCTGGATTTAAAAATACAAAAAAATCGAATGACCGAAATCTCAGAGAATTGCTCGGCTTGTAAAAAAAAAGTTTTTTCATCAAATACACGAGAATGGCAAGTAGTGCTTGAATTGAACTCGAGATCGTTGTTTATTTTGATGACACCCAACCAATTTTGAGCTTGATCAGAAAAATATTCTCTTTTATCAAAAAAGTGTCCACGTGGTTTATGGATGGTCCCTTTAGAAAAATTAAATGAGAAGGATTTTTATGTAGAATCAAGTCATGCCGAAAATGCTTCACTTTAAATTTCCAATTTACCTTTACCGAAGCGTTAACATGATGTGAACTAGCTTAGAAAGTGGTCCATCAACACCAGATGCGCGGGATTAGTCCCAAAACAACCACATCACATCAGGACACGCGTCCGTGTGGCTTAATAAAATTACTTATTTAGAAGAATTAACTTCCAATTCCCACCCGTTCATGTAGCACTCCAGAAAAAAAAGTGGGAACATTTCCTGAGCGCCTGATAAACGTCACAACCCCTCCTGTTTAAGGAGACAAGGGGAAAATTTTCCATTTTTTAATCCACTGAAAATTAAATGTCAAGCTGCTTTTTTCCGGAGAGGGTGGCAGAAAATTTGCTTTTATTTGCTTTTATTTACCAACCATGTGGCAGTGTCAAATTAATTTCAATCATGTGACACACACGCGAGCGCACGTTTGTGCAGATGTTTTTAGATTTCATTATTGCGACCTTTTTTTCGTCTCATATGATGTATTCCTGGGAAGAACATTTAACGAACCATAAGTCACCCCCTGATGGTTATTGCCAAAAGGGGTGGCAGCATCGCGTTGAAACAATCATTTTTGAGCACTTGAAACAGCTCAAAACAAAACCCCCACCAGGATCTCCGACTGTTATCAGTTTGAGCATTGTGTTTAACCGTGGCGGCTGCATTGAGATGTCACTGTGAACCAGTCAGCTTGCAGTTAAACGCACAACAGAACGTTTGTTTTTCTTGGTATTGTATACCGCAAAAAGGGAGGGGTTTGAGTTTTTCTGAATCGATGGTGGCACACGTTGCACCTTGGCTGGGGTTGGTCGTAACGGTTGGAAATCGTTGACGATCAGTCCACTATTACGACCCACAGTTCTTTTGTGGTCTCTATTGCAAGTTTTTGCTAGAACCTAATGGGGAGAGTACCTAAACCTCTTTTCACTCCACACAGCTAAAAAAGTAGTAATCTAGCTGCATGTAAAAGGCGTGGGTGTAAAATAAATACTGCATTATTTTATGCAATTTTATGTGATTTTACACCCTGAAATATGTAGCCCATCAGTATGTGAAACCTACTGGACCGAAATGTCAAGCTCATATATGCATTTATCCTTACAGCGTTTCATCGGTCTGATGGCCGAGTGGGCTAAGGCGCCAGTCCTTGCTGTAGGTGATGGGTTTGATTCCCGTCGGTTGCAACTTTTTTTTGTGTTTGCAAAAATTGTACATGCAGTGTGTAATATTAAGTGTTTATTTTGACGAAGGTGATGTGCATGCTTTTGCATGCGATTTTACCATCGGATTTTTTGCTGTGCAAGGAACCGCCTACCCTGGGATTCGGACTGGCGACCTTTGGGGATTGCGAGTTCAACCGCCGACCAGCGACTCCACCAGGGCAAACTTTGTTTGCTGTGCTGTTTGTACTAACATCTGAAATTACTTATCGGCCTAACAACAACTAAGACCGGGACCGACGTTTTACATTCCTGTCCGATAGTAGGCAGCAGCAGATGGGAATTGAACCCATGATCATCCGCTTACAAAGCGAACAGTGTAACCATTCAGCCACGCCTGCCTACGTATTCAGTTCTAAAAACAGAACATACTCAACCTGCAGTTCAAAGCTTTATTCTATCATGTTTCTAATTACAAGTTACAAAAAGATTATTTTTTTAGCTTTTCATATAAGAAGTTTTGAAGAAGTTTGCCTAGTTTTACAACGAGTTGATCTTCACATTTTTTTGCAATTCTGAAACATCCTTTGCATTGGATTTTCCAGTGAAACGTAACACACGCCCTTGCTTGAATGTTATTTTTCGTCAAGATAAAGGCTATACTCCCAAACAGTTTCGAAAAGTATTCATTTTCAAAACAAGTGCCCTCAAATGGACGCTGAAAAGATTTTTTTGCAATTCCGTCGTGAAACTACTTACTTTTCCTGTCATTCTTGAACGACGAAATAGCCTACTTGTCTGTACCAAAAATAGCAATATCGAATAGCTACACATTTCAAAATAAATGCTGAAAAGTTCTACTTTTCAGCACTGAAATGGGTGCTGAAAAGTTGAACTTTTCAGCACTTGTTTCGAAAAGTAACACTTTTCATCATTTTTTTGATTTAAACGATTTATTGACAAAATATATGATAATTAGACTTAAAATTTCACTCAATGGGTGTTTTTCGAAATTGCAAAAAATGTTGTATGAAACTCGTTGCAAAACTTGATTTTTTCAGCACTCTTCGTATTTATCCAACTCGGTGAACCTCGTTGGATAAATGTACGACTCGTGCTGAAAAAATCCTCTTTTTGCAACTTGTTGCATAAACTACTATTTCAGTTCTATCATTCGAGAATGATAAAAAGTGAGTAGTTTTCCAACGGAATTGCAAAATTGCCTTTTTCTAAGTCTAAGCCTTTCCAACACAATTGATAGATTGAATATATATAGTAAAACGGTTAATTCGACATTCGACAATTTCGCTGGAAATCCCGGGAATTTCCGGGAAATTTTAAATTTACTGAAGATTGTTCTGATTTTGGTTCTGATTAATATTTTGCATATAAAATGTATTGGACAGCGACTTTTAATGGTTAAAATGAGTGTAAAGATCAACTTATAGCTTGACTGTATGTAAAAATTCATACAACTACAAGAAAATGTATTATTTTAATAATTTTAAAAGGTAAATCGTACAAAACATCAAATCATGATCTTTGATATTTTTGTTGAGAAGTATTTTTTCATCAAAGTATATCGACAGTAAGTAAAATGAATCCATACTCCACAATAATAAAATTTCTTTTTAACTTGCCCTTTTTACCAGTTGAGATAGTATGGTTTGACACATTAAGGGGTTACATACACGTAGAAAATCATAAAATTTCATATTGTAGAAAGTTTATTAAATCAACTTAAAAGATGATTTTCAATCACCCCAGAAAGTTTCATGAAGATATTTTTTGATTAATGAAAGTTACAGACGATTTTAGCTTAAAATTTTGCCATGCGCAAAGCGAACTGTCAAACTTTGCGAGCGTTTTTCTCTGAACACCGAGTTGATTTACGGGTGCCTCTATATCTCGAGATGGGAAAGACCAAATTGGCTGAAATTTGGGGTGAAGACTTGCAAGGCATATCTCGTGTGCTGTCGAAGCTCGATTTTGAAATTTAGCATTTTTTTTAAATACAAAAATCAAAAACATTCGATGACATATGAAAAGCATATGAAAAATATAAAAATATCTTTATCTTTTTTAAAAATCAACTTTTTGAAATTTTACCTTCGTCTTGCACATAGGACCGGTTTAACGAGTCTTCACCTAAATTTTGAGCCGATTTGGAAGTGGCAGTGTTGAGATATCGCGGCACCCGTTTTTTGAAAATGCTAACTTCATATAGCTGTATCTCGGCAATGATACAACCAAATGTCTTCAAATTTATTTTGATACTAGTTGAAAATGTGTATTTCAATGTCCTGAAAACAGATTTAAAAATTTAAGTTTGTGCTCAAACCAAACTCTGACATTTTTAAATGTACGTAACCCCTTAAGTTGAAATGAAAAAAAATATGCAGAAATTACGTTTTTCATAACAAATAAATTTTCTAAAACAGGTCATACTGGTTTCAGTTCTTGATCAAATTGGTTAAGCTTTTTAGTTTTTACTTAAAAATCTAAAACTTCTCGTGCTTGTTAAACTCCAAACAACTTAATGTTTTCTAATATTTGGAGCAAATTTTTATAATATGTTTGCAATTTTTGAGCACCCTTTCAACAATACAAATTAGTTTATCAATTATTTTTGTTAATGGCTTTTGTCACATGGTTTTCAGGTTTATAATTGACTTCGGTTGAACGTTTTTTCATAGCACAAAAACATGATTTAAATTATACGATAAATTAACATCATTCCGATATCACTCTTCCATTTTTTCATGTTCCTTCTAACACCCATTGATACTAATTCAACTTCATCTTATTTGATCATGGTAAACAAAAACGTAAACAATCTCAATTTTGCTTTGGCGGTAAGGGGTTTAAATTTTTGTTACGTGAAATAACAGTAAATAACAATGAAAAAAATATCTTAGAGGATTTTAAAAGAAAAATGTGTATAATTCAATCCGCAAATAAGAAAAAAAAACATATTCTACAGTGGGTTGAACAAATTTTGCACAACTTTCTAGAGATTAGCATACATTTTTTAAACTATACACGTTGACGAGATATAGGGATCAAGTCTCCCACTCCTCTTACGTGTTACAAGATAGTTCATAAGCGACGCAGGGAAATGTATTTTTAAGTAATGCGATACAAATTCATTCAATAAACGATCTTTTTAAACCAGACTACAAAGGTCCTTTCATTAGAAATGACATCCGTTAATTTGGTGACACATTTTCTTAACAATTTTACAATAGAAACCTAACTGTCCCTCAATCGTCATCCAATATCTAGCACGAGTTAATATGTCACAAAATTGAGGTCCCAATTTCACCCAAATGCAATTAATAGCTTAATGAAACAAAAACCACCACCGCCCTAGAAAAACCTGAATTGAATCACTGTCCTTTCATACACAATTTAGCTTTGTTGAATGAATTTGAAGCAACAACAGAAAAAGTAGTTCGCATTGCTTAAAAAAGTATCCAATTTCAGTTCTGTGGACTGCCTGCGGTTTCCGAATCGGTGCATCCAACAATTATGGGAAGATGCGCTTCGCTGGACGTTTGTGTTTGATTTGGTGTTGTTTTCCTACTGTTAGAAATGATCGTTGGTGGGAGGAAATCAGTTTTTTTGATAGGTAGTTTTAATTTAATTATTGATCAAATAAAGTTCAGAACCCAATTTCGGGGTTGAATTTCATTGCGGAAATCTAATCGACCAATATTCTTTTTTGTAATTTTGTAAATGAAACTTTCGTTGAATTTAGGGAGCAAATCCCAAAAATGAACAATGAAATTTTCTTTTGAATTTGGAAACAATCGCATAAAAAACGACAATCCTTTTCCTCAAATTGTGTGAGGCAACTCATTTGCCGATCCTATCATATCTATGTAGGTTAGAACAGGGCTTTTGTGTGGAAATAACGTATGAAAAAAACATCGAGCGTTGCTGTCTTTTGAGGTGAATCTGAGAATCGCGCAAATGATGTTCCTTTTTTGGACCTGTCGAGCGAACAAAAGAAGTTTCAACAAACAAATGCCCTCAAAAGAACGAACAAAGTCTGAAAGCCTGAAAGTTCACAGCGAAGAACGCGCGCGCAAAGTGTTTTTCGGTTCAGTTGAAGAGAGTAATACATACAACGCTTACACACTCGCGGTTGCATGAACAATATAACTCAATGAAAGAAGACGAAAGGAATAACATAAAACAACGCCAGAGAAGAAGTTGTAAAAGCTCAAGCATCGTTATGTGTTTGAGCATGGTTAAATGGTTGCTGTTTTTATGTGGAGTGTGTCACCGCGAATGTACTTTGAAGCGTTTTCGAAGAAACTTCTCTTAAAAATCAGCTAAACAATGTTTTGCCTTAAAAACCAATAGCAAAATAGTAGAGATCTCTTAAAAATCAGCTAAACAATGTTTTGCCTTAAAAACCAATAGCAAAATAGTAGAGATTTTGCAATTCCGTCATGAAACTATTTACTTTTCCTGTCGTTCTTGAACGACGAAATAGCCTACTTTTCTGTACCAGAAATAACAGAATCGAATAGCAACTCTTTTCAAAATAAATGCTGAAAAGTTCTACTTTTCAGCACTGAAATGGGTGCTGAAAAGTTGAACTTTTCAGCACTTGTTTTGAAAAGTAACACTTTTCAACATTTTTTTGATTTAAACGATTTATTGACAAAATACATGAAAATTTGACTTAAAATTTCACTCAATGGGTGTTTTTCGGAATTGCAAAAAATGTTGTATGGAACTCGGTGAACCTCGTTGGATAAATGTACGACTCGTGCTGAAAAAATCCTCTTTTTGCAACTTGTTGCATAAACTACTATTTTGAAACTCTGGTGCCAAGACACAAATTAAAAATGGTGAATTTAAAAGATTCCTTAGCAGTTTATGCAACAAGTTGAAAAAAAAAATTTTTTTCAGCACGAGTCGTACATTTATCCAACGAGGTTTACCGAGTTCGATAAATACGACGAGTGCTGGTAAATTCAAGTTTTGCATCGAGTTGCTTATGACATTTTTGTGCAATTCCGAAAAATGCTTTTTGAATGGAATTTTGTGTCAAACATTCTTGTGTTAAGTAAATTCACCGAAGTGATACCGATTCAAAATTAGCATTTTATGAGGGGAGGGGGGGGGGGTCTGAGATTTGAAAAAAGTGTCCACGTGGTTTATGGATGATCCCGTAGCTTGCAATTGAAATTCTAGTTTTTTTCATGTAAACAATGTGCAGTACACATACATCGGAAAATTCTATTTAAATTTCATTAGAACATATTTTATCGTAATTATTCATCATGTAGCCTGAACAACAAGCAGTAAAAAAACAAAGCAAATAAAGAATCGTTATTCAACAACGGACCACACGTCGTCTTCAATTATATGCCAAATAAAATAACCGCTGGAAAACGATCACATTGGATCGGAACTCATTTATAACAACTACTCAGTCTCGACAAATAAAAACTCACTTACAATGCGAACATCACGCAGAGAGTCCTGACAGTGAGGTTACACAAAGAGCCTTGTGAATGGCAGAAATAAACGTTGGACTTCAAATGCGCCATCGAAAGCCTTTCAGAGGAAAATATGCAATAAAAAATTATGAAAAAAGAACGAGAATCGACCGACAAATAAAAAACCTGGCAGAAAGCGTAATAAAATTGTATTTTATGTATTATAAAAATATCAAAAATGTGCCCCGAATGTGGATGGGAAAGAGCAAACAAAAAAGAGTTAAAGTAAATCACACAAGCGAACATAATATTTAAAAAAGGCAACCGTTTTTTGCGTTGATCGGTAAGTATAGTCTCACACTCACGCACACACTCGCTTTCTGTGTGCAATTGTACAACAATCCTTCTCAATCGTGGACATCCGCCATTATTCGGCATGGGACGCCGCCGACATTTGAATATAATAATAACTCACATACTTTTGCACAGTTTATTTCTTTTGTGTCCCGTCCCAGTACGGTGCTTCTTCCATTTTATTGTTCGTCATTTTTTGCTTTTACATCGTATGTACTGAATATGTGTCAAGCTGCTATAACTGATAAATTTGTTTGAAGTTATAGAAAACGTAAATTTGAAAAAGAAGCTTTCTTAAAAACCTTATTTGTGATTTTTTTTCCCTGGAAAAACGCGTATAAACTCAGGTCGCAAATTTTTCCAAACCAATCTCAAACCACACAACTTATCGTGGCCCAAGAGTTGCATGCATTTGACAGGCCCTCGAAACGCGAACGCGAAAGAAGTGATAAAAATTAATTGAAACTTCCTCGGGATTTTTCCCTAAACACATTGGATTTTTTTGCTTTCTTGCCGCGCACTCTTTTGTAACATAGTTCGCGCCCAACATCGACCGATGCCGTTAGCAAAGAAGGAACCGTAATGTTGGGGAGCTTTGAATGAATAGTTTGCAAATAAATTGAGTAACTGTAAATTCAACAATTGATCACATGAGCAATATATGTACATCTGATTCAAGAAAGTTCATTAAATTGCTGAACTTTTCATACAGTAACATTTTTCGAAAATGGCGCCTTCGTAAAGCATCGCTTTTAGTTTTTATTTTAAACAATTGCTGTACATGCGTTTCCATACTTTAATTATTTAGCATGTGTCATAAAATTTGGTCAATTTTTTCACATTTTGATCAAAAAACCATTGTTCCCCATGTTCATTTCATACTAGTAGAACTCGAAAAGCAAAATGACATTTACAGACATGATGACGATAACATTGTAGATTTAACCGTTGGCTTCGGCTGAAATTTCTCGTAAACAAGTTGTTTATGCGTAGTTCGCGTTCGGGTTTTAAAAACCGAGCAAGAATATTTTGAGAAACAAGCACAGATAGTTCTAAAAATAGAAACAGCTTATGTTCGAAAGACGTTTTGGAAAACTGTTAGTTAACTTGGTAAAACATAGATGACCGTAGACTTCTTAATCTTATAATCAAGAATCCATACGTTTAAAATACGTTCTCTATTTTCAACGACATTGAATTTATTTGAAAAGACGTACGTGGACATTGTGTGATCACACCAGAAAAGTGGTTGAATTGAAATTCTGTCAATATCACCATGATTTATAGTATTTAAAAAATGGATTTGTTCAACGATATTTTTTAAAGAACAACACTTTTAGATTTTTGTAGAGAAATTGAAAACATTACACAGTAAAACAAATCATGGTAATGTTACATCTGGGAAGGGGTACATCTTTTATGTCAGAAAAAATTCGTAATTTTATATCTGAAAATGTGTAATTTTACCACTTTTCTGGTGTAACGTCACTTTTTCAGTCTAAACTTAATATGTTCTATGATTATTTTAAAATTGGTTGCTACTTGTTTTTGTTATTTTTTGACAGTTTAAAATATTTTCAACACGAAACATTGTTTTTTTTTAATTTGCTTAGAAAAAGGGAACGTTGAGTTCCATGTAATATGGGAAATATGCCCATTTTAAGCCTGATAAGCGGTCGTGTTTGAATGATGCTGGATAATCTGGATTGTTCCTTGAAATTCACTAAAGCCAAGGACACCAACGAGTAGAGCAACTTTTTGTGAACATTTCTGTTTATTTTCACTTTTATTAAAAGTTATGCTATTCCTTTTACAAGCATTTAAAACAAATATTTAAAAATGCATTCTAATCAGTCGAGTGCATTGGGCCAAGCCCATTTTTCTATTTTCAGCTTAGTTCTTTTTTTTTCTTCCAGCGCTCTTTTGGGTCTGCTTAGTGCTGCCAAAATTGATGAAATTTTAAGCGAACACTCACGAAAAGTAGCATTTATAGCGAAAGTTTCCTGGCAGCACTTGCTCACTCCAACAGGCGCTGCACCAGCATGTTGGTGGTGTTGGTGGCCACTAGAGGGTGACGAGCGGGAATTCCCGGGAAATCGATCATTTTTGGACCTCTCGATTCCCGGGAAATTTGGTCGAGACTCCCGGGAAATTTTAGTTTATTTATAAAACGATGCAAAATTATATAAACTGATCAGAAAAAAAACATTTTGAAAAATTCGATATTGTTTAGAACATTGGATGTTTAATGTTATATGTTAAAGTTCGAACGAAACCAACGCTCTTCTTATTCAGAAAATGTAAATTTGAATAAATCAAAAATTCTAATAACTATAATTGAGATAATCTAACATAGCAGTTAGACCCCAGAAAGGAAATTTAATGTTGTTTTTTTTTTTTCAGTGTTTCTTAATTATCAGTGAGGTCTTTTCGCTGTATCAAGGTGAATTCCTTTTTTGTCAATAGGTCATTTTGTGTTTCGCTTCAACCTCAATAATAAAATATATTTTGGAAGAAAAAAAACTCAGGCAATCTTTGTAAAGTTCAAGTCCGCCAAATGTGAACATTCGTGTTTTCCTGATTACTATTTCTTCAATGAATATTTACGGTTGGCCTGAAAAAGCAAAAAAAAAACTTTAAATTGTTTATTTCAAAAATCTCGATTCTGGGAAATTATATATTTGCTATTTTTTTACTTCACAGAAATCTAATAACAAGTTCATGCAACAAGTTTGTGCAACTTTGGAAAAATCAATCAGTGAGAATTGAGATTCGTAAACATTTTAAACTATAATTTTGAGTACCAAAAAGCTCAAGGAACGATTTTGCATTTGCAGATTCAGAAAAAAAAATCAAACGGTAGATCATAGTTACCAAAAATAATGAGGTTACTAATTAACGTTTTATTGAATAAGTATGAATAAATTGTTATTGAATTCATTGAAAAGAAACACCTTTATAACTCTTCTTTATTGTCATAGTTAAAAAAAAACTCCCGGGTCCCAGGAATTCCCGGGAAATGGCCAAATTCATCTCTCGATTCCCGGGAAATTGAAAATCTCGAGAATCGCCACCCTCTACACGGAGAAAAAAGAGTTCCCAAAATCGTGAACAAGCGTTCATGAAAATGGGAACCACGAACAAAGTGTTCAAATGCCATGGTACGTTTTTCAAAATCGTACCATGGGATTTGAATACTTTGTTCGTGGTTCCCATTTTCATGAACGCTTGTTTACGATTTTGGGAACTCTTTTTTCTCCGTGTAGTGGTCACCCTCTAGTGGCCACCCTTTGTTTTTTATTTGCCTTCGCTCCTCGCTCGGTTTTTTCAGCCTTCGATTGGAATGAGTATTCAAAATTCAAACGTCAGAAGACTTAGCGCGTTTGTTTTTTTGATGGTGCTTGCTAATTCTTTACATTTTTCGGAATTATTTTTCAAAGGAGTGACTAAGTAATGGTTAAAAGAACATGTTTCCGGTAGTTGTGTGTGATCCTTGATCCCTATCGGGAATCGTCTGCCGAGGGAAGTCGCCGCGCGAAGAGCGGGCACACGTCCGACCGGTCCAACTGTCACCCGAAGAAGGAGGAAGAGTCCGCCCGGAACTCCCGTCTGTGTGCGTGGCACTCACAGATCAGGTTCGATCTGTCATTGCAGGGCTGGGCAAAGGGGCACTCAGTGGAGTGCGCTCAATTACACCACAATAGGGTGATCTACACCACACATCTCTCCTCTTCTCCATGAAAAAACAGCTTGATTTTTTTATAAATTGAGTTTGACAATAATGAATGAATGAATGGTGTGAAATCAAGCAAGCTTTCTTTCGTCATGGAACTACACAACATCTTTTCGTCCAACAACTGTTAGCTTGCGTCTTCACTGAACAGCTCCGGCCGAATCTGTCACCGGCTTTTGGCTGGACTTGACCACATAAAATATTTTCAGTAGGATTAAAGATCTTCAAACAACGTCTTGTCGCACACCATGTGTTGCATCTGCGTCGTGAAACTACACGATTTTCCTCACGCGATGTCACTATTATTGCTTTCAACAGCACCATCCACCCATCGATGGAAAGACCCCATCGACTTATTTTCTGTTTTTTTCGGTTCCGTTGCTCCGGTCGTCCGGTACTCCAAAAGAGCTTGATCGGTAACAAGCGCGTTGAACGATCCAGGATGCGCAAGCAGACGTTCTCCGTCCCATCTCAACGTCGGCCGCACTCTACTCCCGTAGAACCTTCCTAAGTGGAGGAGGAGCGCTTGAATGTTTCACATATAACTTTTGCTGTCCGCTTGTCCTTTGCGTGCTCCAGCTGGTCCTCTGCAATTCTTTCTATTAGCAGGTTCTTGCACCTACGGTTTCTGACTAGCCGTTCTACTAGAAACCGCTGTATCGCGCGCTTCTCCATAATTGTCGTTCTCAGCTCCTACGGACATTCCCGGGCCAATCCAGCGGTCCCGTATTCTCCATCAAGACGAGACTTCCAGTTGGAGATTCAGCTCCGTCGAACAGTTACTAATCGCGGCCTTTCCGGCTATTTCCCATGGCAGGCCTATTTGACCCACCGTGCCTTATGCGATTCTACTCTTTTTTTTTGCAACTAATCGCG
This sequence comes from Culex pipiens pallens, assembly GCF_016801865.2. Lineage (NCBI taxonomy): Eukaryota > Metazoa > Arthropoda > Insecta > Diptera > Culicidae > Culex > Culex pipiens. Next base: position 57,145,812 of record NC_068937.1, on the reverse strand, counting down.
GCCTTCCAGGCTATTTACCACGGCAGGCCCATTCGACCCACCGTGCCTAACGCGACTCTCTTTTCCTTTGTTGCAATCAATCGCGGCCTTCCAGGCTATTTACCACGGCGGGCCCATTTGACCCACCGTGCCCAACGCGACTCTCTTTTCCTTCGTTGCAATCAATCGCGGCCTTCCAGGCTATTTACCACGGCGGGCCCATTTGACCCACCGTGCCCAACGCGACTCTCTTTTCCTTCGTTGCAATCAATCGCGGCCTTCCAGACTATTTACCACGGCAGGTCCGTTTGACCCGCCGTGCCCAACGCGACTCTCTTTTCTTTAAACTAATCGCGGCCTTCCAGGCTATTTACCACGGCGGGCCCATTTGACCCACCGTGCCCAACGCGACTCTCTTTTCTTTAAACTAATCGCGGCCTTCCAGGCTATTTACCACGGCAGGTCCGTTTGACCCACCGTGCCCAACGCGACTCTCTTTTCTTTAAACTAATCGCGGCCTTCCAGGCTATTTACCACGGCGGGCCCATTTGACCCACCGTGCCCAACGCGACTCTCTTTTCTTTGCAACTAATCGCGGCCTTCCAGGCTATTTACCACGGCGGGCCCATTTGACCCACCGTGCCCAACGCGACTCTCTTTTCTTTAAACTAATCGCGGCCTTCCAGGCTATTTACCACGGCAGGTCCGTTTGACCCACCGTGCCCAACGCGACTCTCTTTTCCTTTGTTGCAATCAATCGCGGCCTTCCAGGCTATTTACCACGGCAGGCCCATTTGACCCGCCGTGCCCAACGCGATTCTTCTCTTTTTTTGCAACTAATCGCGGCCTTCCAGGCTATTTACCACGGCGGGCCCATTTGACCCACCGTGCCCAACGCGACTCTTTTTTCCTTCGTTGCAATCAATCGCGGCCTTCCAGGCTATTTACCACGGCAGGTCCGTTTGACCCACCGTGCCCAACGCGACTCTCTTTTCTTTAAACTAATCGCGGCCTTCCAGGCTATTTACCACGGCGGGCCCATTTGACCCACCGTGCCCAACGCGACTCTCTTTTCTTTGCAACTAATCGCGGCCTTCCAGGCTATTTACCACGGCGGGCCCATTTGACCCACCGTGCCCAACGCGACTCTCTTTTCTTTGCAACTAATCGCGGCCTTCCAGGCTATTTACCACGGCGGGCCCATTTGACCCACCGTGCCCAACGCGACCATCTTTTCTTTGCAACTAATCGCGGCCTTCCAGGCTATTTACCACGGCAGGTCCGTTTGACCCACCGTGCCCAACGCGACTCTCTTTTCCTTTGTTGCAATCAATCGCGGCCTTCCAGGCTATTTACCACGGCAGGCCCATTTGACCCACCGTGCCCAACGCGACTCTCTTTTCTTTAAACTAATCGCGGCCTTCCAGGCTATTTACCACGGTGGGCCCATTTGACCCACCGTGCCCCACGCGATTTTCTTTGTTTGCAACCGTCAAGGCTCGAACTCCACCGCGCTCTGCAAACATTTTGACGGACCGCCAAATCCACCTTCAAGCAACCACACACTAACACTTGCTTCACACACAAAAAAAACTCGCCGCTCTCCGGCAACTTCAGCCAACCAAAATCGATGAAAATCCTCCTCAGCAGACGATTCCCCACAGGTTCTTGAAGTTGTAAATAAAATTACAACTCCGTCACGGTCGCCAATGTGTGATCCTTGATCCCTATCGGGAATCGTCTGCCGAGGGAAGTCGCCGCGCGAAGAGCGGGCACACGTCCGACCGGTCCAACTGTCACCCGAAGAAGGAGGAAGAGTCCGCCCGGAACTCCCGTCTGTGTGCGTGGCACTCACAGATCAGGTTCGATCTGTCATTGCAGGGCTGGGCAAAGGGGCACTCAGTGGAGTGCGCTCAATTACACCACAATAGGGTGATCTACACCACACAAGTTGGAAGCAATTTTATATCTTAAGCGCATTGAAATCGTTAGCGCAAGTAAAAATATATTGATGGCGACTTTCGTTAAGCAGTTAACCTCTGATCTTGCGTGTGGATGTATGTGTCTCCATAATTATGAGAAATGGTCTCGCAAAATAGAAATTATGATCAAAAGTGCATTACATTTGATCTTTTTGGCCAGTAAATGGCATAAATTTGCGTGCTTACTCGAGGCGGTGCTGTTGCTGGTAAGTTTATAGCCTAAATAGTATTTTTGGAGCTTTAATCGAGCATCAAACTCTCCATATGACGAAGATAGGTGTTTGATTAGAAAGGGTATATTTCCCCTAGATTGATACAATAGTTGATAACTTGTTGGTGGAGTTATACTGTCAATTTTACAAAAGTTTTCAAAACAGTATCATTTTTGATAAGTATTTTTCCGATTGAAAAAAACGGTGATTATAATTTTGATTTATTTTTTTTTGTATCTCATAACCATTTTTCGTTAATATATATATATAAATATATATATATATATATATATATATATATATATATATATATATATATATATATATATATATATAATATATATATATATATATATATATATATATATATATATATATATATATATATATATATATATATATATATATATATATATATATATATATATATATATATATACAGCAATTCCATTTCAAAAGAGCCTAAACCGAAAAAAAAGTTCTCCGATCGGGCTCAAATTTTTTCTGGGGGTTCCTTGGCCAAAATAATTAGACCCGTATTTTTTTGTTTGGCCATTAGGGTGACCTACATCGCGCTAGGGTGGTTCGAAAAATGACAATTTTCGTCATTTTTCGCAAAAACCTCTTTTTTCAAAAAATCATATCTCAGCGCCATTTCATCCGATTTTAGCTGTCTTAGACGCAAAAGAAAGATGATGAGTTTGGCTATTTGGGAAAAATAGTAAGAAGTTTCAAAAATCTAGCTTAACATTTAAAAAAGTCGCATGAAAACTTAAAATGGCGTTTTGACCGTGTCTGGACCAAAGAGCCTATGTCTGAAAATATTTTTATCGGATTCCTTGGAAAATTTCACATAACATATCAAAAAATTGGCGATGTCGAACCGTACGTTTCGGAGATATGATTTTTTGAAAATAAAAACTGGGTTTTTCGACGCGCCACGCGCAAAAATAGGAAAATGACGAAATTGGCAAAAAATCAACTTTTTCCACTAAAACTGCGATAACTTTAAAATTTCAGCGATGACCTATAGATGTTTGGGTACCAAAATTTTCGTATTTGAAAGACGCAACTTTTGGTACCATAACATCTATAGGTCATCGCTGAAATTTTAAAGTTATCGCAGTTTTAGTGGAAAAAGTTGATTTTTTGCCGATTTCGTCATTTTCCCGTTTTTGCGCGTGGCTCGTCGAAAAACCCAGTTTTTATTTTCAAAAAATCATATCTCCGAAACGTACGGTTCGACATCGCCAATTTTTAGATATGTTATGTGAAATTTTCCAAGGAATCCGATAAAAATATTTTCAGACATAGGCTCTTTGGTCCAGACACGGTCAAAACGCCATTTTAAGTTTTCATGCGACTTTTTTAAATGTTAAGCTAGATTTTTGAAACTTCTTACTATTTTTCCCAAATAGCCAAACTCATCATCTTTCTTTTGCGTCTAAGACAGCTAAAATCGGATGAAATGGCGCTGAGATATGATTTTTTGAAAAAAGAGGTTTTTGCGAAAAATGACGAAAATTGTCATTTTTCGAACCACCCTAGCGCGATGTAGGTCACCCTAATGGCCAAACAAAAAAATACGGGTCTAATTATTTTGGCCAAGGAACCCCCAGAAAAAATTTGAGCCCGATCGGAGAACTTTTTTTTCGGTTTAGGCTCTTTTGAAATGGAATTGCTGTATATATATATATATATATATATATATATATATATATATATATATATATATTCTTGAAACTTAAAAAGACATTAGCTATCAGCCAAAAAGATGACTGCGTGTGTACTTTTCTTTAGAATTATGTTGAAAAAATTTGGTCAAATTTGCATTGAAAGAATACATAAATAAAAGCAAAAAGATGCAGTTAAGAATCAATTAAATATTTTTTAAAGAAAGTTACTGCACAACCACAATTGTTGTCATTTAGTGATCATAGTGAAACATAAAATTAGTATATTTTCTAAGCAAAACACACAAAAATATGTTGATTCGGTTAAAATCCAAAATTAATAAAAGTGACTTACAGTTGAGCATAAACCCAACCAATTACACTTTTCTGTAGTGATTTGTATACTCAATGGGCCCAGAAACATTTCTCAAAAAAGAATTCATCAAAATAATGATCTGAATATCAAAAACATTGCGGTTTTTGGGAAAGGGGTGTGTAATTTTATCAGAAAATCTCCCAAATTTCCAATAAAACCTTTATAACATTTTTCCCTTATTTTCAATTACTTTGCGTGCTTCAGGAATTTTTTTCCCTGCATCATTTTCCATAAGAAATGATATGATCTGAACCATAAATCATGCCCATGTAACCTTATAACAATACTAAATTGAAATAGGCGAAATTTCGTCCCATAGGAAAAAAGTTCAAAAACATCAAATGAGGATAACTCGAGGGGGATGACACTCCGCGATTTCATTCAAATCGCACCTAATCGCGTTAAATTCTTGCGTCATTGCTCATCGTGCCTTCATCGTGGTCGTTTTTCGCTCATCGCGCCAAATCGCGCCAGATCGCGCACATCGTGCTCATCGTGCATAGATCGTGCTCGAATGAAAATTTGCATTCATGCAGTCAGAGTTGCCATTCAATATTCATTCAAGCAGTTTTCCATGAAACTGGCCGCACTGTTGAAATGTTTGTTTTTGTTGATTCGAGCAGTCCAAAAAGGTAAATAAACAAGATTTTCGGGATATTTCGGGACAGATTGCGGCAGTTCCATGAAACTGGATTGTTAAGGCGTTCAGACGGAACTTTTCCCTCTGCGATGACATAGAGCCAGCATGTTTCGGATTTATAAACTGTTTCCTTTCGTTTCGACAGGACGTAGATAAGCAGGGGAGCGATGGAGATAGCGCTTCGACGGCCGCTTCTAGCGACTTAAGTTTACGGGTCGCAGCCCAACCGGAACAGCATGGCAACGATGACGGCCGTGGCGCCGAATGATTGTGACATCCGGTTGAACATTGGTGGCAGAACGGAACGGAAGTTTCGACGAGCAGCTTCCATAGTCGACACGGACGCTGTGTCTACTAGATGTCCTACGGGAATCTACCGTTCAGAGTGATAAGTTCCAGCTTCCTGAAGGGTCGCTCAACATCAAGAAGGGGACGGATACGGAGTTGAGTCCAATCAGCGGCGATTTGAACCCGTGGGGATTGTTCACGCATGTTTTGGCCGAATCGCTGTCTGAGCTGCAATCCGGCGGTAGATTCTTCTCATTATGGACACTGTTTTCGCAACTTACGAACAAATGGCCCCAATTTATCGGCATGGAGCACCTGCTGGAAAGTGTACGCAGAGAGGATTTGATACGATACCAGCTGGCCATCGTCCTCTCGCTTGGGTACGGAAAGCGCCCGAAAACGGTCGAGGACAGGATGGAAAAAAATATTAAGTTCTTCGACACGCATCTGACCGCATGCTCGATCCCGAACCGGTGTTCCGTGGCTTCCTCGTGTCCACCCTAACCTGCCAGGACTGCTGTCACATTTTGGTGCGGCACGAGTCCTTCCTGGATTTGTCACTCCCGATCAACTTGGAAAAACCGCAACCCCCCATCCGTCGGAAAGGCAGCCCTGAATCGGACTACGGCAACAGTGCGTCTGCTTCAAGCGAAGCCACCCAAAAACCACTGAGCAGCCGCAACAACAACTGCACCGCCACTGCAGCAGGTGGCGTTCCGGAAGGTGACGAAAAAGGCGCTGTCGAATCGGATACACACCAATTTCTTATTACTGAATTTAGTTAATTTTACTGAAATCTGCACTACTGAAATTTTCAGTAATCGAAAACTTGCTGAAATTTCTGCAAACTTTGACAGCTCCTTACAAATTTTAACTGATGTTCAGCGAAAAACTAACTGAAAATTTCAGTAGTGCATTTTTCAGTAAATATTAACTGAAAACGAAAATCAGAATTTGCTGTGTAAGGACGTCGACGACATGTTGGACGCGGACGTCGAGGTCTATCTGACCGAAGATTGGCAGTCGAAAAAGTTCATGACCCAAAATAGCAATCAGTCGTCGGGCAGCCGGGAAAGCTTGACGATGCGCCGGAAAATTCGAACAAAGAGGTTGAATCGAATATGGTGTGTGAGTTGGGTCTGAGTGCCGAGGGCGTGGCCAATATGATGGATAGATGAGCATTGAGCAGCAGGAAGCGAAGGCTAAGGAACGACATCAACGGACCGTGAGTCATGCCGATTGGGGCAAAACGCTGGTACCCCGATACCAGTGCGAAGACGAGTTGATGGTCGGAAACAGCAAGGTGTGCGACGCGTGCACCGAGCGGATCAACAGCAGGCTGTACAAGTGCGTCTAGGTGGTGTTGGTTACCTTTAGTGTTCGTTCGCGCTAGCACAAAGTGTCCAAGGGCGTAAGCTGCCCCGAGTGACGAGTATGCCGTTAAAGATGAGTTGAGCGTCAAATTCGAGCCAGATTTCGCGGCAGTCTTTGAGAAAGGGAGAAGGTCGCAGGGAAAGCTTTGAAGGTGTTGACACGCAGCGTGAGAATCGGAAATTTGTGAGTTGGTTTACAGCGAACGTTCCGTGGTTTTCAACGGCGTACTGGTAGAAGAGTAGCATTGGATTTGTTTAATTGTTTAATCTATGTATAAAACTCTTAATTGCTTAAATAAATTTTATTTTAAATTTGGTAAATTTAACGCGAAACCTAATACGACTACAATTACACGCTTAACTGCTTCTTCAAGTTTCTACTGAATGCGCGGCTTCTGCTCCGAGCTGGTGTCTTTCTAAGCTGGTCAAACGGCGTTTCTGGTTGTATCAGAAGTGCATCCGTTTCCACTGGCTCGACAGCGGCAATTCTTGGTCGATCACTTGTGCAAGTTCGCGCAGATTACCTCGTCAATTCACTCGACCCTCTCGTAGTTCTAGATTGTATCCGCGAGCCGACCGCCGAACCATCCTCTCGAGCGTCTCGAACGACTCCGCAGCTGAAGCCTGTCCAGCGAGATCAGACGGTTCAAGTCGAATGTCATCAGCTGGCCAGCCGCGGCCGCTTCCTGCCGAAAACACACTGCTCGGCGTATGCCTGGTCATCGTTGATCGGCGACGACGTTCCTGACGTCAACAGCTGGTTCTTGTTGCCGGCCCATCACGTCTTTGGGGACGAGTTCATGCCGATTTGGTTCACGTATGCGTCAATGGTAGTTAAGATTGGTCGTCATTTTCTGAGGATATTTGAAGAATCGTTATTAGATTAGCAAGATTCTTACAGTGTTGACTTTCTTACCTGTTGGGCAACCGGGATAACGGTGCAAAATTTGAGTGCCTGGATTACCTCGTCGATGCACTCGACCCACTTCAGCTAGCCATCCGCCGCCACCGCCGAGCGACATGATCTCCTAGTTGTCAATGTTAGACATCTGCAATTGCACGTCCGAACCGTCCTTCATGTACTGGTCGTGCTCCATTCTTGTGCTGAATGATTTTGGACACGTGCTGGTGCACCTGAACAAACTCGGATGTGGGCAGTAGGTCCGACTGGATGTCGTGCATGACCTCGCAGAAGATTCACGACAGGTCGACCAGTTTGGCGTCTGAAAAGTGTGCAAACAAGAAGAGAGCGAGAATGTTAGTTACGGCTGTCGAGTGGCGCCGTGGTCGCGGCGACAGAGCACGGGTGAGTCCTCACTGTTGGGTAAGCTTTTACCACTGTGCGGTAGCGACGACGGTCCGTCCGGATGGGTAGCTGAGCGGCTGCTTTTCTGACGGGGGCTTGGGCGGGTCCACCATACATAGTTACTTAATCCGCTGCAGGACCGTCTGGTTGCAAAGCTTGTTCCGAACCAGCTGGTTGAACTGGTTCTCGTGTTGCACCAGCCGTGGCCGCCTTTACAGCTCCAACCCCTGCCGGACCACTGTTGTTATTGATACTGATCGTAGTCGTGGTGCGACCTCCATCTCCGCCATTCCTAAAGTAGCTACCAACCGGGTTGCTACTTTAGGTACTACTTTTCGAGCTTTCATTGTCAAGTCCACCGGAAACACTGCTGCTCGTGGCCACCGGTGATTTCACCGGCCAGCTCATGGTTGTGCGACCGGTTGACTGATAAGATTGTTCATTTCCTGGATGGCGTTCGGCGATGTTGGACGAGGACGACGTGGGAACCATATTGTTGGCCGCTACCACTACCGTAGACTTGTTCGCCACGACTGTAAAACTGTTGCCAGTGGTGTTGTTGTTGGAGGTGTTTCGGACCCGATTCCCGCCCACCGGGCTCAGATTCGAAAGCGTCCGCTGAAGGACCTGCACGTCCGAACAGGCCGTTGGAATCATAGACTAAAAAATATACCAAAATAAGCGCACTGAATCAACCGAAGACCACCAAACTTACCTACTTGCGAGTCCAGATGCGATAGGAGATGCTCTGTTTAGTCGTAGAAACGACTGGAACCGGCTGTGGATGCTGCTACGGCGAAGGTTGTGGAACCGTTTTGGGCGGCGGAACATTCCCTTCTATAGCTGAGGTTGCTCCTGCAATTTTGGCCATCAACGTTGCGAGCAAGCTTCCCTGCACCGTGCGGTACACGCGGTTCGCTTGCACCTCGGGTTTGCTTTGCGCCTGCTTTGTTCGGTTTACACCCGTACCCGACTCACACGAACCGAGGGTATTTTGGTTCATCGTACCAGCGCACCACGACACTCTCGGTTCGCCGCGTCGGTTTTGTGTCTGGCACTCACCCATGGCATGAACCCGGTATATGAGCCAAGGTGCTTCACTCGTTACGAGCCGAGGTAAGTCTCGTGGTACGCGCTGGCGGTACAAAACGGGTTCAATACCACGACACGTACCACGGCACGCTGGGTTCATGCCATGGGTGAGTGCCAGACACAAAACCGATGGGGCGAGCCGAGAGTGTCGTGGTGCGCTGGTACGATGTACCAAGATACCAATACACAAATGGGTTCAGGCACGTACCGAAGCTAGAAAACCAAACCCGCGGTGTGCGTTGGCACTGGCGCATGGGAAGCTTGGTTGCGAGCTTCAAACCGAACTCGTCTCTGCAGGGTGGTCCTCGTCATCTGTCGGCAAATTCCACTACGCGTGCCACCAACGCTAAATTCGCCTCCGCAAAAGGGGGCTACGGTTGCTTCCCAACCGGTCAAGCACGATACGGATCATGCACACAAGCTTCTCCACGGCCTCTATCGACGCCCGGCGCTATTCCCGTTCCCGGCAGCGCTGGTAAATCTAGCGCGACCATTGGCCGCAGGGTTGCCACGAGAGCGCGACCAGGTGCCACGTCCTCCACCACCGCGAATGTTTGGGTTAAGAACGGGAATGATTGCACTGTTGTGAGCGATCTCGGACACGGAATACGACCGTCTAGGTTGCCACATTCGTGCAACTTCGCCATCCAATTCTTGATGGCCTTGGAAACGCAAACAAGCTGGTTCTTCTAGATCCTTTCTCGGAAACGAACAAAAAGTAGAACCCGTAATCAAAGCGGCAAATTTCGGACCACGTTTTTTATTTTGTTTGTTTATATATTCTGCTGCTCGAATGTGATGACAGCAAAAAATTACATTCTGTGGCTGTCATCCCCATTCGAGCAGTTTGACAGCTCACATCGTGAGATTTTTTTGCATCGCGCTCTCATCGTATTCAAATCGCGCACATCGCACCAAATCGCGCTCATCGCGCCAAATCGCGGCTTATCGAAGAAAATCGTGTTCATCGTAGCTAAATCGTGAGCTCATCGCGGGAGTGTCATCCCCCTCGGGATAACTTTAATTTTTCCCGACCAAAGATTTTCGTTCGCCCCGCAAATTAACGGGGATGTTCCATATTTTCATATGTATATGACAGTTTTCTTGCTATTTCTCAAAAAATACTACCTCCCATGAAAAAGACCCCATGTCTAGAAAGTAATGTTTTGGCTAATGCTAGGCAGGTTAAGGATTCGGACCTATTTTGATTCAATTTGCGGATGCTCACAATACAAACATATTTAAACCACAAATCTTTTTCTACTTGATTTCAGATGTACCTAAATGACTTTTAGAAGGTGAAATCAAACGGCAAAGTGCTGACATGCTAACATAAGGGCCCGATGGAAATACATGCGTTTCCCCTAGATGATAAAATTCAAAACAGTTATCAAAAGTACTACTTTTCACACCGGTATTTCAAATAACATAATAACATTTTAGGACCATTAACACCCAAATTAAATGTACAATTTCACATCTTCACACTGTACGAAGAAAGTGTGCAAAAAAAATGTGATTGTGAAAAAAGCAGAAAAAAACTCCCAGCTCTGGAATAAATTACGCGGGTGCAATTGTTCCGCTTTCGAGTGGCCACCCACCAGAAGGAGCAGAAAATCTCTCGTGAAATGGAAAAAAATAATCTCGAGTTGGTCCTTCGTCAGATAATTATCGCGCGTAGGCTCGATTTAATAGGGAAAAAATCGCGAGGAAAACCGTTCTGCGATATATCTACACAATTGCATTGTGCGTAGATACACTTGACGTCATATCAATACGCCTTTTGAAGATGGTTGGAATCGGTTGGAGAAAAAGGTTTGACGAGGATCGAAATTTGATTTGATTATAACCGTTTTTTCTCTGACGAACAAAATTAATTCAATACAACCTAAAAGGTTCAGTTGATTTTCCCCAGAAATAAACATTGGAGAAAAGCGCGCGCTCCCTTAATGTGGAATCAATGGGTGCTCCCAAATACAGACCCTTGAGTGGCAGTCTGTGTGTGAGTGGACCTATTGTGCTTTTGTTCTGCACAATACAAAAATTAACAAGCAAACTATAACTTTCCACTTTAACTAAACTGCAATTAAGTTCCAATCGTACAATGGTGGACGAGTGGGCTCTCTCGTTCTTTCTCTCTCATTGTAGGAGCTCCTTACTCACATATTATATTATTTTCCTGTAATAAATACATATTGTATTAAAAACTTTAGCTCTTTACCCCACGACAAGAGCCCTTTTGCGCCATTTCAGGCAACGCAACGCGTCCTGAAAACGTTCGTCCGTCGCGCCATTGTTCGGGGAGGGCAAAAACTATTAATTGAAGTGGCTGAAGGTTCCCGAAATTGTTTGGAAAAAGCTTTTTTTTTCTTCATGTGTATAATAAATAATATGCGGTTGATTGAGCGCGCCCGTTCTTGGGCTCTCGTATGAATTACAACGAGAATCCACACACAACAAACCGGAAACAATGGCAAAATTGGAGCTGCTGTTTGCGCCCAGACCTTAATAACATACATACATACATACATACATACCGCACGGAATGAATTGTTGCCCTTGAGTGGTGGCACGATCAGTATTGAGGAAAATGCGTTTTTTTTTATTTGAAATGAACCCATTTTCTGGGAAGGAGGTCGGATAACGTGCTCAATTGTATATAACTCATATAAAAAGTTCAATAGAGTGAGCACACGAAACTATTGGCACTACGCCCCCCGGGGCATGGCCTTCCTCTAACGTGGGATTTCTGCTCCAGCGCCTCTGACGAGACAGGAGAAACCGGGACCGACGTTTTACTTCACCATCCGATAGAAGCTCAGTGGATAAGGCGGGAATCGAACCCGCATCTCATAGCATCATCGGGATCGGCAGCCGAAGCCGCTACCCCTGCGCCACGAGACCCACGTCTTATTCCAATCCAATTCCAAGAGCACACGTCTTATTCCAATTATATTTTACTTAAACCAACATATTACAATTGAGTTTTATTTGACTGATAATTTTGAACGTTTTATCGAAACTTGGTGAGTTTGGTTCAGAGAATCATGAATAGTAAAAAAGGTCACAATAAGTAGACACCTAAGTGTACAAAAAGTTGATGCTTGATTAAAAACCATCAATAAATGGAGTCTTGTTAAAATGCAGTTAATTTTTTTATTTGTAAACATTGATGGTTATAATATTAGCAGCAATTCCCCACGAAACCAGCACGATTCGTTTGGCCATCCACAAATCCTTGAAACATGTAGCAACTGCCTTATTTGTTTGTCAAACAGTATTGCATTGATTGCTTGGTTGTACTTAAAACGATAGTATAAATAGTTCAACAGTTTATCCACACTTAATTTTGACTGTTGGATGACGTATTATTAAAGTAAAATTACACATTTTTTCTCTCACAAACGAAGTTTCATTCCCAGAGTTTTAAACTGTGCAGAAAACTTCGTTCAGTCGAGGAAATTGTTTTTATTTAGATTAAAATGAGATAACATATAAATTGAAACAATGCCTTCAAGAACTAATAAATTTTGATGCTATCTATCAGATCTGTATCTTTTGATTTGATATGTCTATATTTTTCTTCAAACAAATTGAAATAGAACGATTTTTGCATCAATCGATTCGAAATTCATGCAGCAATTTTCTATTGGAAATTGAATATTGACAAAATAGTTCTACTATCGGTCTATTATTTGCTGTGTTACATTGCATCATGTCAATAGATTTTCAACATGATCAATTATGTAGAATTTCGCAAATCGATTTTTCATTGTTTTTTTTATGTGTATGAAACATTGTCCATAGTTTCATTATGGCCAAATAACAAATTTAGCATTTTGTGAGTTAGGCCGTAGCAATTTTTTTTTAAGTTTACGTCCCTCGACTCTGACCAAAGTCAGTTGTTTTTGTAGTTTCCAAAATATCCATGTTTTTGCGGTGGAATTTCATAAAAATTCAATATATTTTTAAACAAGCCAAAAAATGATAAATATTTTGCAAAAAATGCATTTCAGATTGATTTCAGTTGATTAGACTTTTACTTCCATTGAAATTTGCAGTTTTTGCAAAAAAGTTTGTTTGTTTGTTTGTCCCCCTGTTTTTTCCGACCAATTTTGATCAAATTAAAATCAGGTTTTTATGTTGACAATGTTGACTGAGTGATTTTGAACATATTTCTGTGTGCAGTAGGATTCCCAGAATATGGGACTTTTTCTTAAAACCTCGCTCCACAAGCCGAATATTGTTCCTTGAGCAATTTTAGGACTCTGGGCCAAATATGAGCATGAGCAATCGGCCAACATTTACCCATTGATACTCAAAAGGTGAAGTTTCTTTATGGGAAAAATCGAAAAAATTTATGGAAAACACAATTTGCTTACGGTTTGGTCTGCACGGTGCGCTACTTCCATCCAAATATTCTCAAAAGTGAGATTCTTATTGGAAATTTAATGCTCTACAACTTTGTAGAATATAACAAAGCTGTAAAACTCGATCCTGAAAAGAAATAAGCGATTTACAAAAGTCATTTTTGTATGAAAAACTGTTTTTTCACCAACTTTAGGCTCGGGTATGATTGGGTTAATCTCAACCAATTTCGCTCAAAATTTCCACAGATGCTTAAAATAACCCAAACAAGCGTTTTCCGTTTGTGAAGCAGGGGGTCATTTTTTTCTGGGCACCCTAGTGTTCAGGCATCGTTTCGGTATTGTTTGATCTAAAGCTCATAATGTAAGTGTTGAGCATAGAATATTTTTTGATAATATTGTTAATTGAAACATTACAAACGAGAAATTGAGAGAATCAGTGAAAATCTGGTTAATTTTTTTTTATTAACATAATTGAATTATTTTTTCTCGATCTTTTCTCGAAACTTGGTGCCCGAAGGCTTGAAACCTCTTTTTACACCTAAGCTCACAAATATTTGTTAATATATTACATACTATATATAAAAAAATGTCATTTATTCGAAGACTGTATTTGAACTTGTTGCCCATCTTTGGATCATTGCTACAAAAAGTTACGAACCACAAGAAAAAAAGGTAAATTTTCTCACGTCCCTGCTGTTAAAGGCTAGTTGGACATCACATAATTATGTACCAATGACTGGAATTATTATCATCCCTCAACCCAATGGATACTCGTTTTCTGCTGCGAGCTAGGGTAAGAAATCTGCGAAATCACCCCACGTTTAGCATGAGATGGGATAAAACAAAGATATTACCAGCAGGCGGCTTTATCATCGCCCTTTTATTCTGAATTCTCGAAGAAATGCACTTCTTCGAAATTAGGATATTTTTTACGACCTCCGTTAGTGGGCATTTTTCTTCTATATTACTCTCTGCGACAATTTTAACATTTTTATTCCCATCAGACGATTATGAAGCACCCCGGCAAATGATTACGACCTTCCATTACAAAGATTTATCGTAAGTATTTTTACGATTTTCCTTGCATTCTTTCCTCTCTATTAGTAGTGGGAGCGTTGACGATGACCACAATGCAGAAAAGTCCGAGTAATTGTCTGATGGTGATGGCACAGGGTCATCCCCTGGAATTATCGACATCGATCATGACAATTTTAATAATGGTGACAAACTTGACTTACAACGTTGGCACAACATGCTAAATGCAGTGTGCAGTGCACCAAAAGCCTAATAATCACAACCGAATGAAGAGTTATGAGGTACTTCTGCCCAAAAGTCCGAAATGAATGGATGTTTTTGGGGGAACCTTGTTGGACTCTGGCGAAGAGCCCTTTCAGTGCGTGTCAAGGAATGGTCGCTCGCAAAAGTCGTATTACATCAACAGACAGCACCTTCCGAGTGCAAGACTCTATGAGTTGTCGAACGCCCAACGGTTGTGCATTCTGAGCTAGTGAAGATGAGAGGATCGTTCTACAAATGATTTAATAGTGCTAAAATGATTTTTTTGCAATTCCTCCATGAGCATGAGCATGAGCATGAGCATGGTTGACTGCCAATGAGCTGCTACTCCGTTATTGACAGATCAGCTGAAGTTAAACAATGAATCAAAAATGATCAGTGGGAGCCAACCATCCGTTCACTGTTTAACCTCTGAAGATCCCTACTTTATTAGTCAATACCGGCGCCCTCCCAAGAAGCCTGCAGTTCAACGAAAGGGAGGAATGTTAGTCCGATAGTTGAAGTTGCAGACTCATCAAGCACATAGTTTTTCGCTATATACTTGTTGATACCGCTTGAGACCGTTGAATCCACAGCATCTCCTTCAAGCATCACGTGATTAATATTTTTTGGGTTAGTAGGATAAGGTATTGGCTTTTCGATGCCTCCCGAGCTACGACGCTATGGGAAGGTCTTTCTGGTTAGCACACAAAATCACTCACACACAGTTATTTTGCTCCACTATTAACTCGACGATCCAAATTGTCAGTGCGTCTTTCGATCATTATATAGAAATGGCTTTTTCACCGCAAACAAATAAATTTAAACACAATCCACCCGACGCCGTGCCTTCCGATCAACGATGATATAGGAAGGGCTTTGAAAATCACAAAACAATAAATTAAGACACACACAATTCACGACAAAAGGCACACAAAAAAATCACTTTTCACTCCGAATATTTTTTACACCACCTTTACAAATTATGCACTCACCCCATACGAACAGCGACACATAAGCACACATAAAAAATAACCTGAATAATCACGACTTCGCGTCCCCACTTCCAGCGCACCAATCTTTTTTGCAATTCCTCCATGAAACTACTTACTTTTCCTGTCATTCTTGAACGACGAAAAAGCCTACTTTTCTGAACCAAAAATAATAAAATTGAACAGTAACACTTTTCAAAATAAATACTGAAAGTTCTACTTTTCAGCACTGAAATGGATGCTGAAAAGTTGAACTTTTCAACACCTGTTTCGAAAAATAATACTTTCAAAATTTATTTGATTTAAACGGTTAATTGACAAAATACATGAACATTTGACTTATAATTTCATTCAAAGGGCGTTTTTCGGCATTGCAAAAATATTGTGTGGAACTCATTGCAAAACTTGACTTTTTCAGCACTCGTCGTATTTATCCAACTCGGTGAACCTCGTTGGATAAATGTACGACTCGTGCTGAAAAATTCTTCTTTTTGCAACTTGTTGCATAAACTACTATTTTAACCTTATTTTTGCATGAGGAATTCCTAGCAGCTTAATTTCCACAAAAGTGTACCAAGTTTGTAAGCGTTCTCAATTTCTGGGATAACTGTAATAAGATTTTGCACTTCAACACTTCAAAATCAATGTTCACCTGTTTGTAGTATCTTCATTTCTCGGGTTATCCTGCAAGAAGACGATGCATTTTCATAACGTCCAACCAAAACGCCCCTTTACAAAAGCTATCACTTTCGATGCACCGTTCGTAGAGTACATCGCAGACTCTAACGTTTACTGCATGAGGAAGCCAAATTTTGAGCTGGACAGGATTCGGCCATAATCAACCTTCTGGCTCTGGATATTGCTTGTTTGTCTATTGAGTCGTGTTATTTTGCAATTGATTGCGAAAGGTGCATCGGACAGATATTACAAATTTTGGCAAAATTTTGAGGTTCTTTGAATGAGTTTTTTTATTTGGTGAAAACATTGATATGATTTTTTTTACATTAAACAATAACTACAATACAAAGAAACGAAGATCGGCTATCTCTTGTTTGAAATCTGAACCACAAACAAACATCAACAGATGCATATCTGGTCGGCACCGTTATTAGAGAGGCAAACGGATTATTCCCAAACCCTCCCCTTCTAATTCCTTCTCCAGTCTGATACTTTTTCTTTCCTCATTCCCGAAAAAAATCCATTTCCCGCTGGTTCTGTAAGCGTCGCAAAATTGAAATCAAATTACCCTCTTTTCTGTGAGTGTGTTTGTGTGTCAACTAACTTTGCAAATAAAAGGTTTCCGAAAGAGCCTGGCTCTGGTGGAACCTCCTCTATGCAAAAGATACTTGTGATTTTGACACTTGAAACCTGCTATTATCCTGTTACAATTTATTACCTCGGATCGGCTCGAGAGTTTGAGCCTCGGTTCGTCCCCTTCGTTTGTAGGAAAACTTTTGTTTTGTTCTGTGACAAAAAATAATATCAGCTAATGTTTCGAATATGTTTCCCTTCCGCTATTATTTGTGCCGTATGGTGTGAATGTTTGGGTAGAAAAATACACACCAGCATGACCTTGGGGCATTTGTATGCTTAAGACTATAATTTTAAAATTGGATGCATGAATTTGATTCCATTATTTATTTAAATTCAAATAAATTTTAATAAAATACCTGGTACCATCAGTGGGGATGGGGGGGGGGGGGGGGGGGGGTGTTGAGATTGGGCCAAAGTGATTTTTTACAGATTTTGCAATTTCTTAGGTAAATACTTCTCAAAGAAATAATATGTAGCAATTCCAGCTCAAATTAGGAATTTTTCTGGTACTTTTGTACCCGGCCCCTTCCGATTGTATTGAAACTTAGTTGTTTGTGCAAGACGGTATTTGTGTCCGTCCCATGTGTGTTTACTTCTGTACCCTCTCGAGAACAATAAACTATTATTCTGCCTCTTCGCGCGCTGACCACCGTCCGAGACGGTTGGCTCAGCAGCCACACAAACGAGTTGTTTTATTCTTTTACTTTGAAAGATTCTACGCGCCTGGATCAATTGAAGACACAACGTAGGAAATTCGAAGTCGGCCTCTGGCCGAACAATAGTAGATATTTTATGTGTTCTACACTTATATAAGCCATATTTGTGTATATGGAGCCAGTTTACACTCGAAAATTACATTTTAGAAGGGCGTTAGTTATTTTTTATATTTCTTAATTTAAAAATTACTGTATTTCGAAGCCGTTGCATCGTATCAAAAAGCGATCAAAGACAAACTTGAAGAAAATTTTACGGGCTTTCTGAAAATACACTGATAGAAAAATACACGTCACTTCTATGAGATAATTAGATTTTTAAGTTTAAAAATTAAATTTTAGGATGATGTCACGATTTTTTTGGTTAACGGTGCACATCAACCAGAGCTTTTGCACCCAGATTTTTGTTACAGACATTTTAGTATCTTCAAAACTACGGGTACAAACGAAATATTGTTTTATTCATCCCCTAAAATACTTTCCACAAAGTAATTTACAACAAAGTTTGATTAATTTTACAATCCCGTTATTGCAGGATTGGGTCCGTAAGTTTGACAATTTTGGAATAAAAAGACAACAACTTCCTTCGTTGCTGTGCACCCTTAAACAATTTTGAGTCAAAATTTTGACATCTTCTTAAAATTTCATTATTAAACTTAACGAAAAATGAACTTCTTAAATACACCTCCTAGATATACCTTCACGTAGACCTATCGACTCAGAATCAAATTCTGAACAAATGTCTGTGGGATGTGTGTAGACATGATTTTTTTTCCACACGATTATCTCAGAAGAGCAATTCTCTACGAAATCGGTCTTTTTTCTTCAATTTTAATTTTTGTATTTTTTAATCCGGCTGAAACTTTTTTGGTGCCTTTGGTATGCCCAAAGAAGCCATTTTGCATCATTAGTTTGTCCATATAATTTTCCATACAAATTTGGCAGCGAAGTTCAGTGCTTCTGGGGACGCGCAGTCCTGTTTTTTCGTGATAATTTTCGTCTCTTTTGTGTGGCTATTTGTGTGCATGAGGTGATTGGTCAGTATAATTGAATAATGCCGTCATAAGTTCAGTGCTTCTGGGGACGCGCAGTCCTGTTTTTTCGTGATAATTTTCGTCTCTTTTGTGTGGCTATTTGTGTGCATGAGGTGATTGGTCAGTATAATTGAATAATGCCGTCATAAGTGCAGTGCTTCTGGGGACGCGCAGTCCTGTTTTTTCGTGATAATTTTCGTCTCTTTTGTGTGGCTATTTGTGTGCATGAGGTGATTGGTCAGTATAATTGAATAATGCCGTCATAAGTGCGGTGCTTCTGGGGACGCGCAGTCCTTTTTTTTCGCGATAATTTTCGTCTCTTTTGTGTGGGAATAATGTTCCGTCTGTGCAAGCGGATGGTTGCGTGTGTGTGCAAAATGAAAAAAAAAAACAAATCAGGATTGTGAGATGGATTTTTTGGTGTTCTTTTTGTGCTGTATTCGCGATCGTAAAAATCAGGAGTGAGTTGCGCTGTTGCTATAAAACAAGATCGATCATGGAATTTATTTATATTAATCGGTGAGTTATTGTGTGCTTAAAGCCCTTTCTTCATCATCGCTGGTTGGAAGGCAATTTGACGGTTGAGTTCGTTAGTTTTATCGCGTTAAAAATATTTTGATTCATCAAGAACGTTGTGTGGTGCGCGAGTCTTTTTTTTGTGTTGAAAAGACCTTCCCATAGCTCCGTAGCTCGGAGGGCTCGACGTCGGTTGTTTGTGTGTTAAGCCCTCTCCATAGCATCGTAGCTCGAGAGGCAACGAAAATCAATACCTCATCTAGCTAACAGAAAGAAGATCGGAAGGCATTTGATGGTTGAGTTCGTGGCGTCTATTCCGTAACAAATTTATGAATTAAATTGTTATATAATTAAAAATCAGACTACGCTATCATTGCAGCATGGCGTTTAACACCTCATATCATAAATAAACATTATTTGGCTTTATCTTTCCACAGCCGGCTGTCTAAGATTAAACCATTTCATTTAAAATTTAACAACAGTTAAACGGGAAATGTCTCATCCGCAGCATCCGATTGTTTGCCTTGAGAATAATATATAAAACCTTTCAACAAACACTACGATTTTGGGTCGCATCATCATCTTCTATGATGAATCCTGACCAAGCACCCTATCCTACTAACAAATTTTCAGGTTCCTGGCGCTTGTGGGGTGTAAGCACAGAGTAAATCAGCTGCCCTAGTAGCAACCTGCGCTAACTAACATTCCCGTCCCTTAAAATCGAGATCTACAAACTGACATGGCGGGCGCCGTTGGTGGCCAATGACTGTTACCTATTCGCAACTGATCTAGTTTTAGCAATCATCGTGTTTTATCTTTTCGGCGCATTCATACATGCTGTTGATAAGGGAAACACCAGTAGATCGTCGAAGCCTATGATCAGTAAAGCTGAAAGGATATTACGGTTCTGTTCAGCAACGGAGGGGCAACCATGGGTGGTCTCTCATGCTCATGCTCATGCTCATAATTTTCCATACAAATTTGGCAGCTGTCCATACAAAAATGATGTATGAAAATTAAAAAATCTGTATCTTTTGAAGGAATTTTTTGATCGATTTGGTGTCTTCGGCAAAGTTGTAGGTATGGATACGGACTACACTGGAAAAAAATGGTACACGGTAAAAAAAATTTGGTGATTTTTTTATTTAACTTTTTATCACTAAAACTTGATTTGCAAAAAAACACTATTTTTATTTTTTTTATTTTTTTATATGTTTTAGAGGACATAAAAAGCCAACTTTTCAGAAATTTCCAGGTTGTGCAAAAAATCATTGACCAAGTTATGAATTTTTTAATCAATACTAATTTTTTCAAAAAATCGAAATTTCGGTCGCAAAAATTTTTCAACTTCATTTTTCGATGTAAAATTGAATTTGCAATCAAAAAGTACTTTAGTGAAATTTTGATAAAGTGCACCGTTTTCAAGTTATAGCCATTTTTATGTAACTTTTTTCAAAATAGTCGCAGTTTTTCATTTTTTTAAATTAGTGCACATGTTTGCCCACTTTTGAAAAAAATATTTTTGAAAAGCTGAGAAAATTCTCTATATTTTGCTTCATCGGACTTTGTTGATACGACCTTTAGTTGCTGAGATATTGTAATGCAAAGGTTTAAAAACAGGAAAAATTATGTTTTCTAAGTCTCACACAAACAGCCCACCATTTTTCAATGTCGATATCTCAGCAACTAATGGTCCGATTTTCAATGTTAAAATATGAAACAGTTGTGAAATTTTCCGATCTTTTCGAAAACAATATTTTCAAAATTTTTAAACCAAGACTAACATTTTAAAAGGGCGAAATATTGAATGTTTGAAAATATTGTTTTCGAAAAGATCGGAAAATTTCACAAATGTTTCATATTATAACATTGAAAATCGGACCATTAGTTGCTGAGATATCGACATTGAAAAATGGTGGGCTGTTTGTGTGAGACTTAGGGTACGTTATCCATTAGTGGACCCCTTTCCTATAGTGGACCCTCTGAAGGGTTTTTAATGGAAAATTCAATAAAATCACAATTTCAAGCGTGTTGTTGTCTACAAATCTTTTATTTGGCATGTTCAGCATCATTTAGAACAAAGATGACTGACATTGAATTGTCCTTTTCACCAAAATAAGTGTTTTGAGTTCGATATCTGAAATCAGCCATGGCCACTAGCATTTTCACAACAAAACTGCATTTATATTTTATGATTGAATTAACCATCCAATCATTTTTTGACTGATTATTTAACTTCAGCAAGTCGAAGTAATGTAAGTTTAAGGATATTTACTAAAATAAAGCGAAGAAATGCAATTTTCTAGCAAAAATTATGGGGGTCCAATATAGGACAACGAAAATCCAAACTTTTCCAAAAGTGGACCCCTGTTAATTAAACCTTCAAAAATGATGAAAACTGTGTATTCAAGCAAAAGTTTCTCTAAAACATACAATAAATGCTTGTTGTTATCAACCTAAACGCATATTTTTTCAATTATGAGTATAAATATAGCTGTTTTCATGTTAAAAGTACCAATAATGCTGAAGCCGTAAGAATTTATAATTAATCAAAACTATAGTTAATTGTACTTAACTGAAGCACCATAATTGCAGTTTGAAATGATATTTTATAATAATAAATCAATAACAAAACATTTTTTTTCCAATAAACATGCGTGGTTTTATCAGCAACTGTAAACAATTCTATTGTTTAGTATCGGTCAACCATTTATGTAATTAATATGGAAAAAATTGCATCAAGATTACTTTTTTAAATTATTTTTATGTTTACAGTGGTTTTTGAGACGTTTTCTCTGATCTTTTTCGGAAATAAATGTGTTTAAATGTCTGTTTGGTTTTTTGTTGTTTAAAGCCAAATTTGTTAACAAAAAATATTTGTTTATGATGAAAAGTGAGCAAAATCCATCTTTTATTCATTATATCTATCATTAGACCTACACCATGCATCAAAACATCAAATATCGGTTAAATTTGGTATAAAAATAACAGTTTGCCTATAGTGGACCCGGGTCCACAATCGGATTATGGACCCGGGTCCACTATAGGAAAAGGGGGTCCACAACAGGCAAAAAAAACTTTTTTTTCAATTGGCTATTTTTCTGCTCAAAAACAAATAACTGATGAAACAAATAGTCAAAATTGTTCGAAAGACTTCAGTTTTCATTGTTTTGTACAAAGGGTTATGAAAAAGTGCTTAAAATATTGAAAATTTGTGAAAAATGTGCTTCGGCTCTACTAGGGGGTCCAATAATGGTTAAAATACCCTAGAAAACATAATTTTTCCTGTTTTTAAACCTTTGCATTGCAATATCTCAGCAACTAAAGGTCGTATCAACAAAGTCCGAAGAAGCAAAATATAGAGAATTTTCTCAGCTTTTCAAAAATATTTTTTTCAAAAGTGGGCAAACATGTGCACTAATTTAAAAAAATGAAAAACTGCGACTATTTTGAAAAAAGTTACATAAAAATGGCTATAACTTGAAAACGGTGCACTTTATCAAAATTTCACTAAAGTACTTTTTGATTGCAAATTCAATTTTACATCAAAAAATGAAGTTGAAAAATTTTTGCGACCAAAATTTCGATTTTTTGAAAAAATTAGTATTGATTAAAAAATTCATAACTCGGTCAATGATTTTTTGCACAACCTGGAAATTTCTGAAAAGTTGCCATTTTATGTCCTCTAAAACATATCAAAAAATAAAAAAAAATAAAAATAGTGTTTTTTTGCAAATCAAGTTTTAGTGATAAAAAGTTAAATAAAAAAATCACCAAATTTTTTTTACCGTGTACCATTTTTTTCCAGTGTAGTCCGTATCCATACCTACAACTTTGCCGAAGACACCAAATCGATCAAAAAATTCCTTCAAAAGATACAGATTTTTTAATTTTCATACATCATTTTTGTATGGACAGCTGCCAAATTTGTATGGAAAATTATATGGACAAACTAATGATGCAAAATGGCTTCTTTGGGCATACCGAAGGCACCAAAAAAGTTTCAGCCGGATTAAAAAATACAAAAAAAATCGAATGATCGAAATCCTAGAGAACTGCTCAGAACTGGCTGAACCGAATTTGGCCAGATCCGCCTTATTCTGTTCATTTTGGGGTCCCCTAAGACCCTTTTTTAATTTCATGCTGTTTATTGAAGTACTTTTAAAGTTATGCCGAGAAAAAGTTTTATTTTTAGCTACAAAAAAGGGTGATTTTTGCATAACCTCAAAGGCCGGGTATTTTTGCTTACGCGCGAGAACCGCGCAGCATGCGTATCGTCCGGTTGCCACATTGCTTAAGCAGTGTCTGCGTCTCTTCTGGAAAAAGTCTGTATTAATTATGTTGCTGAATACATCATTTTGTCTCGACAAAGATTAACACGAACTTTTTACTGAAATATACAACTCATAAGACATTGTTTACTAAGACTAGGGGGACAGCATGCAATTCCATCGTGCACCTAATGTTGGCATATCAGCACTTTTAAATTCAATTACAGCCCCCCCTTTCTCCTTTATTTTGGAGAGTTGGTAAAAAAGAATTGAAAATTGCTGTGCTGGTAAAAACAATAATTACATATAAAAAGATTAAATAAAATAAAGAATAAAAAAAAATCTTAAATTAATTTGTAAAAACTACCTGAAAGACAACATGAATGTGAGGAAAGGTCCAACCACCTTAAGGTGGATTAAGTACGGAATCGACGTAACACCTTATAATGTGGCCCTCTTAAACCTTGCAGTTTCGTCAACGGATCCACAGGCGTGTATCGTTCTTTTTGCGACAAGACTCCGCCTCCCGGGTCTCCTAAGTGTGAAGGTATGGGCACGGGGAGAGGGCACCGAATACCTATATTAACACTTAGAATTTTTGCGTCTGCCTCGGGATTCGAACCGGCGACCTCTGGATTGTGAGTCCAGTGCGCGGTCCGATTGATCCACACAGGCCGAGGTGGATTAAGTAAAGTTTTTTAATTACGAAAGACAAAAATAATTGAATAATTACGCATTGTTTAGCATCATATTAGTTTAATTTGACCAAATGTCACTCTCTCTTATTAGTGACATTGAGTCAATTTTCAAACGATTGGTTCATACAATTCCACCATATTTTGAGAAAATGTAAAAAAAAACAATTAACATTCCAACGCCCAAGGCTCCAAAAAAGTTAAAACGGTAACTCCAACTCAATGGTTCTCGGGCAATACTCAACCAATCAAGATGATTCTTCTTTCTCTTTCAGTGATTTGTTAGGATGTCTAGATGATTCTAGAATTTTAGGATCATCTAGACATTTTTACAAATCACTGGAAACAAGAATCGTCCCGATTGGTTGAGTTATGCCCGAGAACCAGCGAGTTGAAGTTACCGTTCCACCTTTTTGTGAGGCTTGGGCGTCCGTGTAAGTTGGACAAGCGTTGGGCGTTGCAGTGTTAATAACAACGATTTCGCTAGTACGCTAGTAAAATTTTGAATAAAACAAAAACTATATAAAATATTAAGAAAATAACGAGTTTTAGTTTAAACAAAGCCTCACACATAATATGCTTAATAATTTTTTTTTTGCATCACACAGCCCAACAAAATCTTATTAGCTCTTTCATTAAAATGAGATTGATTGGAATGTTGAGAAAAAATAATTGAAATAAATTACATCTTTGGTATTGTAAATCGCACCAGCTGCAAAGATATCGTTAATTGAAAAATTTAATTGAATGGTGTGACACTAGGAATAAGTTTCTATTAAAAATATAATTTGAATGCAAAAAATTTATATTATACGATTTAAAGATCTCTTAAATGATAATAACTGACTGAAACCTAGAAATATGTTAATTTGAAAACTACTCAATGTTTATAAAATCAACAGGTTAACTTGCAGGATTAGGTTTAAAAATATCATAAATAAATTAACACTTAACAACTTTACACGTACAAAAAAAACAAGGAAACGTCAACTGGGAAAATGGGACACATGGGGCGAACTGGGAAACTTTTAAGTTGTCTAAAACTGCTGTCCCTATTCATACTGTAGTCCCGATTTGCCCCAGTTGACGATTAAATAATAATTATTAATGTGTAGAATAAAATTTGGTCAAAATGATATTGTAAACAAAGATGCTAAAGTAAAATAATTGTACAATAGAGGACTCACCAAATTTCATAAAAAAGAAATTAATTAGACATTGAAAATACCTAGTTTTGTTTGATAACTAAATAATTGTATTGATCGTTGTAAAATGATCAATAAGAGAATCCAAACATCTTTTAAAGCAGCAAATAATCGAAACATCCGACAAAATAGATTCATCCCAAACCGGATCAATTCCGGTCCGATGTCCGGTCCCATTCATCACGCCAGATGACCAGATCAAATGCACGACGAGTAAGCAAGCAAAGGGCAATTTCTCAATCGATACTGCCGATGCGCCAAATGTGTCACAACAAAAGGGCTAAAGTACTCATTTTTCCCCATTCAAAACGTCACCCATAAATCTGCCCCTGGTCGGATTGGCTGCATCTAATAGGCTAATATCCAGTCCAGATAAGATTCCGATCTACCGCACTCACTCTTGTTCCCAAAGGGAAGAATGCTGTATGGTTTGTGAATGTTTTCTGGTGTGTTTATTGATAGAAAAGATATCCTTTCCATCGACAACCGGTGGCTATTTTCGTTTCGCTTGTAATTTATATGTTATGTTCGTCACTTATCCCGAACACAAATCTCGCTACCCTTTCCCTATTGTCGACAATTTTTCCCATAAAATCACACTCTAATTTTAGGACTTTAGCAAGGCAACAGAGAAAAAAAAAGCACTCCGAAACCAAAACCAAAGAATATTGAGCAGTAACACAAACAAACGCCCGACAAAGAGTTGCTGCGGGGCTGTTCTCTAGAAACTTGCAATTTTGTTAATTTAATTTTATCTAATTTTAGCAATAGAGTATGAAAGATTGATTCATAATTATATCATATTTGGAGGACTATTTAAAAAAGATATTCGAAATTATTTGTTTTTTTTTTCTTTTAAATGCATAAACATAATCAAACTAATAAACGCTGGCTGGTTGAGAAATTTTGGGAAATTATAGTTTGTATCAGTCTTGGTCTTTGCTGCTTCAATTTATCTCCACCTAGGGTATTAAGTGCTGTTAGACCTCACGCTGCTTTCAATGATTTTGCGGATAGTTTAGTAATATACTGTCACTAAATTCACTGAGCTGAAAAATCATTGTAAAGTGCAATTAGATCCCACAATGGTTCAATTATAATGAGTTTATTAATTCGCAAATTACCAGATAAGTTTCTCTTTGAATGAAAATCCAGGATTTTAGATTTGGAAATCGACTTTCCATCTTTTGTTTCTTTACAATTTTCAAACGTTAATTTTTTTTATTTTTTTTAAATTTCAAAAATTGTTGCTAAGAATTTCACCCAAATAAAGCAAATTCTCCAAAATTCACTTACAAATTCTTAGAGAATCTCCCGCTCCAGTAGTCACCGTCCTGTCATCATTCTATGTCCTCGCTCGTTGTCCCCTTCGGAAGGGAGGGCGCATCGAGAAACCGAGAGTTTTTATACTTCTTTCTGCCACACACTGACGAAAAGCATATTTTCCAAAACATTTATTTGTACAATCTTTTATATTCAGCTCCGACCTCCAATTTGTATTGTACTCCCGCCTGATGATGATACCGAGATTTGAGCCCGGGCCAGAAAGTACCTCGGCGCAATTGTTTGCCCACTGGTTTGGAAGATCAAACAGTTTAAGATAACGAACTTATCGAGATGTTCGTGTGTTCCGCAGGGATTGCCCCCAAGGGGTTGTTGTTGGGTTCACACAAGACCGCAACCGAAGGCCGAGCAGCAGGGTGGTTTCAGCCGGATGGTGAGAACGTTTTCCCTGCCAAAAGAGTACGAATTTGGGCCGGGGGTTGCAAGATTAATCTGATAATTTGTTTTGATTTTGTACCCTTTTAAAGTGCAATAAAATCATTAGTCTTTTTGAGTTTTTGCTAATGTCCTGCGGATATGGTTGGCATTGAGCGGGAGATTAGCAGGGTGTTTCTCTAAACATTTGGGTGGGAATGTTATTTCTACAGGTAGCATGAAGGATGAAGAATTATTGTTGAGGTGGATTGGATTGAAATTGTCATCTGGTGTGCATGAAGGATAAAAAAATCAAAATACAAAAAAGTGTGCCGCAGTCTGATTCTCAAGCATGATCAACAAGCGTCTTGGCACCGAATGTCTGAGCAAAGATTTTCAATCGTTCTTAAAATAAATTTGAGAAGGAATCTTGTTCAAAAAAGTTGTGTGGATAAGCGGAATTGGTTCAAACTCAAAACAAAAATTAAAGCAAATGTTCTGATTGAGTTATACAATTTTTTTCGAGCAAAATTGCAGCAAAGAGAAAAAAAATTTCGATTTGTTTTTATATGTTTGGAAAACAAGTAAGAATTATTCAAAATATTATTTTGTTTGCATAAACTGTTTGATAAACTTATCAACTACCAAACCCTGAAAAACTTGGTAATAAATTTATCGTCCTACTATTTTCAAAATCAAATCTTTTTGGAAGTACTTTATGAAGACTTAGTCCCTGTAAATTCCAAAATGTGAAATAAAAAATCACAATTTTTTTACCGTGTATTATTTTTTCAGTGAGTCTTTATGCAAACCTACAACTTTGCCCAAGACAACAAATCGATCGAAAAATTCCTTCAACAGATTTTTAAATTTTCATATGCTATCATTTTTGTATGGACAGCTGCCAAATTTGTATGGAAAATTATATGGACAAACTAATGATGCTGAATGGCTTCTTTGGGCATACCAAAGGCACCAAAAACGTTTCAGTCTGATAAAAAAATACAAAAAAAAAATCGAATGACCAAAATATCAGAGAATTGCTCATATATTAAAATAGTTAACGATTATCTTAAGGCAGTGTTTCTCAATAGGTGAGGGAAAACAAGATACAATAGAAATAAGCTATATACAAACACGTGTGCAGGAAAAATACTTCATCTGACTCTTTCTTATAAAAAAAAAATCATGTGATCTTTCACATACACATCGATGGAATTTTCTTAATATTTTTTTATGAGTTTTCATGGTTTCTAAATTTTTTTTTGTTAATTTCAACAGTATTCCTTTGTTTTTTTAGAGAGAACAGTTTCATTTCTGTAAATTTTAACATAGTTTCAAATATGAGTTTCCCTTTAAAAAATTATAAAAATATCTGTTTAATATATTATAAAACATCCTTTTCGTTTTCCCTTCCTTCTGAATTTGAAAAATATTGATTTTATAAATTTCTGAGTTCGGCGTCATCCATAAAGTATGTCACGCAAAAATTGGCTAAATTTTTGTTATTATCAGTTTAAAAAATAATAGGGTTTCAAAAAGAATAATATGTATTGAATTTTCTTAGGCATGAGAAGTTTAGATGCACAACGATGAGGGGGAATGAAGATCTTGAAAAATAGGTCAATGTGGGAATAGGTCGAAAAAGGTTGAGTTCCACTGTCTTAAGGTGAACCAGAACGTCGGCCATTTAAAAACTTCTGTCAATATGGTGAACCTTCCCATATCCCCTTGATGTATTTTTTTGTACAAAAATCTTAAATTTTTGATCCTTTGGCAAACTATTTTGATATCGTTGCCAAACATCGCTGAAGAAAATCTCAAGATTAGTAGAACAAAATATTCGCGAAAATGTGAAACTGAACATTTGGGTGATGCTAAAGGAACAAATTTCGATTTTTTAATTGCTAGATATTCTTTTGGTGATTAATAATTGTCAGTGTAATTGGTTTGTGTGTGTCAACATTGTTAGAATATTCGAGAGTAATACCATTATTATACCCTATTTGAGTACTTTTCCGAAATGACTTGAAGTGCATCTAAACAAAAATTCCATGATTCAGTGCTTTGTTATAAAATTAACATTGAAAATATATTTCATGCCACAATTGCACGAGACATGAGCGGACAAGATAAGACCGTTTTCCAGCTGGAAACAGATGCCATAATGGCATTCACACAAACATACACCGCCACACACTCCCATCCTACAGATTATTATTATCGTCATCTTGCATTGTTCTTGACTTGGTTTAGCAGCATGACCTGAGCCTGAACGTCCGACCACCGTCAGCCAGAACCAAACACACATTCCACGACCGACGCGGACGAAGGGAAGATTGTTATTTGCATTGAACTGTAATATTTCTATTGGAATGAAATTTATTTGAAAATGTCTGCGGGTGACAGTTGCAACACTTTCAGGCGACCAGTGAAACCCGGAGCAACGACGCTGCGGCGGCGGTCGCGGGCCAAAGAGGGGTGTCTTTTGTCTACTACTGCCGGGGTTGCCACGGATTCAACTGTAAGCGTTCGGAGAGATAGCGCAAAAGGGGTTCATTGTTTCTTCCCTCGCAATTCGCAAATCATCTGCCGTCGGGGAAGATTCAGGCACCACGTGGCCACGTGTCAGCGGCCACTGCCTACAAACCAAGGGTGATAAGTAGGATCATAATAATAAACTGTGAACAAAAGAGTTAATTTATGCGATGCGTGGGCGTACAGCTTGATTGTTTCACCTAATTTTGCGACTCGTCAGCGGAAGTGTTTGCCACGGAATTGTGTCCAGTCTTGTGATAACTGAGAAACATGTTCTGGGCGAGTAGGAGTTGGATTTTTCAAAACCTAAGAAGCGTAAAGTCTGCGTTCCAGAGTCCAGCATCAACGAAAAGTGCGAGGAGACTCGTTTACTTTGAAAACTTTTTCAGAATTTAAATCACCGCCTCTTAAAACTTTAACTTTTTTCTTTCATTTCTTCTGGCTACACTTCCAGCTTGTTCAATTGCAATTAGGTAACTAGTTTTGCTTTGTTGCTTGTCTAGAAGGAATAGATAACATTTTTAGAAAGCATGCAACATTATTTTCTTGTGAAAGTGAATGTGTTAAGTAAAGCACCCTGATATGGACGTCCTTACCGTGATATCTCTACATTACGAAGTCCTACGCCATTTCGGTTATGTGTATGACATAACTATGATGACTCTATTTTCTTTTTTATCAAACAAAACGAGATTTTCCAAATTGTGTGTTTTCTGTGGGGCTGTGTATTGATGCTATCAAATTGAACTAAATTTAAACATTCTCAACAAATACTTAAAAGTAAAAATTGATGCCTCCAACCTACGTGGGCAGAAATCGTAACAACTTCGAGCCCACTGAATTTACAAACAGCAATCAATTCGATAGCAACAACCAACAGGACCAAGGCTTTCCCTCACTTTTACTGCTTGGGGTAACAACATTCAGCCGGTACGCACCCGGTTCCGAACTCGAATACCCGAGGGTTGAACACGTTTGCCATCGCCATCGAGCGGGAGAGATGAGTCGAACATATTAATAACTGAATTGAATTTCAATTATTTTCTAATCCTTTTTCAACTTTTCTCGGCACGTTACACTCCGGCTGTCGTTCTTCTACCCTGCGGGAAGGTTTTGCAGGGACAAATGATTGGAAAAGTGGTGAATGTGTTGCGTAAAACCGCTTTCGAATCTGCAAATTACTTTTGCGAATCCGCCATTTTTGTGACGATAGGATCCGTACAAAGTGGTGTCTTCATCGTGAGCCACAATTTTCCTTCTTGGGACTATAACTTTGTCGATAAATTTCAGCTCGATTTCATTCCACCAGCACCTGGTAGCAAAAAAGTGGAATTCATCAAGCTTTTTTTTTCTCCTGATGGAAAACGTGCTTTTTGCGTGAAAATTACTACCGTAGAACCCTGATAGATTGACAACTCATAATTTTTGAATTCTTATGGGGTTACATACATGTAAGTCGTCAAAAATGTTGGAGTTTGGTATGAGCTTACATTTAAACTTATTTAAAATCTTTTTGCAGGGATTAAAGTAATTAAAGAAATCGGGTGCCACGATATCTCAACACTGCTTTGACCAAATCGGCTCAAAATTTTGGTGAAGACTCGAGAAACCGGTCCTGTGTGCATGACGAAGGTCGATTTCGAAGGACTTGAATTAAAAAAAAAGTATTTTTTTTGTTTTTTTTCATATAATAAATCGTCAGTTTTTGATTTTTGAATTTTTTAAAAAAGCAAAATTTCAGAATCGGGCTTCTTCATGCACATGGGATATGTCTTGGGAATCTTTACCCCAAATTTCAGCCAATTTGGTCCATCCCATCTTGAGATATCGTGGCAACCGTAAATCAACGAGAAAACGCTAACAAAGTTTGACAGCTCGCTTTGCGTATGGCAAAATTCTGAAATTAAATCGTCTCTTACTCAGTTTAGTTACGAAATATCTTCATGAAACTTTCAGGAGTGATTGAAATTCATCTTTTTAGTTGATTTAGTTAATTTTCTTTAATATGAAATTTTGCGATTTTCTACATGTTTGTAAACCAAATGGCAAATGATTTAAACATAACTCGAAATTTATTTGATGTTTCCTAATCTACGAAATTAAGGCTGGATCATAAAAGTACATGTATTATGTAAAACCGTCATCTGGGGCGAATCGGGACTACAGTCTGAATAGGGACAGTAGTTTTTAGAGCACTTAAAAGCTTGAAATTTGGAAAACGATGCACTATTTTAGATGTTCTGTGTCTGTTCTATCCGAAACTAATAAAAAATATCCAAATATTGTACAGTAACAAGGCTAAAACAGCTGTCCCAATTCGCCCCATGTGTCCCGTTTTGCCCCAGATAACAGAAACTTTTAGTAATCTGGAAACTCAATCAAAGAGAGCTCAAACCATCGGGGGTTTACTGCACCAGCTAGACAATGCTGGGCGGCTGTGACGAAACAGTTTTTGCACACCTGCTGGAGCTTTTCCGCCGCCATGATGGAAAAGACATTCTGATCTCGTTTCGCTATTTTTCGCGTGCCATCGCAGCAATTTCCACCGCAGATTGCCATTCATCGATTTGACACTACAGAGTGAGTGTGGGAGAAAGCGGGCGGAAGTAGGGGAGCGAAAGGAACAAGGGTTACAAAACGTTGTGCGTTGAATTCGGAATCGATTTGGAACCTGTCAGAGCAGCTCGAGCGAGCTGGAGAACAGACTCACCGTCGTTTGTCCGTGGTGTAATTGATATGGTACACATGCACTCACTCACCTGCCAGGAGTCGAGATGAGTAGTGAAGGATTTTTAGTTTTTTTTTTCTGTAAAAAGTCTAGTGTATTTGTGATAAACTGGATAAAGCCTCAATATGTTGAGTGTTTTAAGTAAACGGGCAGTATCATTTGTTTGCTTAATTTTGTAGGAATATTTCGCTATTTTTTTTTCAATAAATTGTAATTATTCTATAATGTATCAATCGTGAGGTTTCTGGAATCACGTCTCAGCAAAGCAGGTGGCAAGATTGCGCAATTACGATGAGATGACATCAAAGAAACACTAATGTTAAGAACAAGATTATCCATTTGACGCAGTGGTGGACGCATAACTTTGCGGCTATCATCATAGCCTGTCTGTCATCGACCATTGAAAATATCAACGACTGACAGATCGTGGAAAAATCGAACTGGCACAAAGTTTTGCGTCCACCACGGCGTTGAACGGATTTTTTTTTTGTATAGCCTTGAAACCACTGCGACCAATTATAGGAATATTGTGGTATTAAAAACGGATAATCTTATTCTCAGCTTAAGAATACTATGTATTTCCATTTTAGTTTGATATTTCGTCGAAGAGTCAACCAAGGTTAGATGTTATGGAACTGTGCAGTTGTGTTTTGTTATAACTGTCGCTATACAACAATTTAAATCGAGAATTTTCATATCAGGAGCCCGTCCAGTTTTTTTACGGAAATGGCCATAACTCCGAGGATTTTTTTTATTCACATCATTTTTATAAGGTCCTTTTCGGTACTGGGACCTGGTTAGGACAGAGTCGGCTTTTGTAATTACATTTTACTTAAAGCTAAGAGTAATTACAGAGGATCTTGTGTGTAAATGTTAGTGGGAGGGGAGCCGATTACTCGCGGCCTACTCGGGGTTAGTAGGTAAGGGAAACACCGCGGATTTTCAACGGAAATGCATTCAGGTTGCATTTGAACTGGTAATTAGGCTGGTACAAATTATATCCCCCCCATCAAAGTTGGCCCGAAAAATCAAGGGGCAAAAATATATTTTACCAAAAAACTTCAAAATTTTAATGGAAATTTAAGTGCAACCAGCTGAAATCAATATAAAATGCATTCCCCTGCGTTTAAAATCATTTTAGCCTGTTTAGGTTGATTTTAAAAATCTTTAGAATTTTTGATAATTTTCGATGTTTAGGCCGTTGCAAATATTTTTCAAAGTTTATGTCGCCCCCTTCAAAATCGGTCCAAAAAATCAGGGGGCAATAATATATTTTTTCAAAAAGCTTCTAAATTTTAACGGAATTGTGAGTGTAATCAGCTTTAAACATTTTAGAATGCATTCCCCTGTGTTTATTAACATTTTATGCATGTTCAAGCATGTTTTTAAAATATTTTCAATTTTTGCGCAAAAAAAAATCGTCGATACTTTCATGTTTTGAAAACTAATTATTGCAAAACATTAGGGCAAGTGTAAAATGTATTTTAAAACACTTTTTTTTATACTTTTTTATTTTTTCGCACCCCCCTCGACTTTGGTCAGAGTCGAGGGACATAAACTTCAAAAAATATTTGCAACGGCCTTACTATCGCAAAAAGTTTTTTCAGCTAAAATTGTTGTTTTCGTAAAATCTTACATTTTTTAAAAACTAATGAGTGCAAAACAAATTAACTAGTATAAAATGCATTTAAAAACAAATAAACATAAACACAATGAGCCTAAAACGTCGAAGATCTGAGAACCCTATCCAAAGTTATTAACACCTAAGTGTTAACGTCATGATTCGAATTCCCGGACGCTTCGAAACCCGGACACTTCATCTTGTTTTATCAATTATGTAAATATAAGTTCGCATAATTATTGTCTAAACTGTGTTATTTGATGAATTTTAACATCAACTTTCATTTCAAATATGTTTGGACGCTGTGGCCAATGCTAAAACAATTAAATTAAATTAAATCATGTGATTACCAAAACTGTGAAACATTTCTGCTGAAATATTTCATAGGCGTCCGAAGCACCGGGAAGGCAAAGCAGAAATTTTTGGTTCTGATTTCCTTAAATTCTAGCAATTATTTATACAAAATATCGATTGTTTTGATGTTAACATCTTATTTGAGACCTAAAGAATGCCATTCACTAAAATTTCGGCCCAAATTTGTGCGATTCATAAGTAAAATCGAGTGTCCGGAATTCGAATCAACTTTTATCAGTGTCCGGGATTCGAAGCACAACAAGTCATTTTAATTTGGAAATTCTGAGGAAAAATGGTTAGAAAAGACATATTTTGCATGCATTCTCTTTAAATTGACTGTTTATACTACATCCTGATGATATTTCTACATTTCTAACTTATTACATAATTTTTTGCCAGCTTAAAAAAAATGATATGCTACTAAGTGTCCGGATTTAGAATCATGACGTTATTTCGATGAAAATGGTGTCCAGATCAACCATCGTTGGATACGTAATCAAATGATCTTTCCAATTAGTACAAGATTGAAAATTCTGACAACCCTATCAAAAGTATATTAATGTGAGGAAGGCACCAACCACCTTAAGGTAGAATAAGTAACGTTTTTGTCATCAACTTTAACTTGTGGTTTGAATTGTTTACAACTCCAGATGAACAAATTCATAATCTAACAAAGAAAATCACAACGAAACTGTCCACCAGTCACCGTTACACTCGCCCTGGCAAAAGATAATTTACATCCATCTTTGCGGCGTGGAAACCGCGCTGCGTTTCTTAACTTTTATACACTTTGACAAAATTTCGCCATTTGCATTCGACGAGGCGTGAAATTATATTTTCTTTCAAAACAGTCACAGCAGCAAGTTCAGAAGGAGAAAGAGGACAAGACGAGTGAAACCGTTTTCTTTCCGCTTTTCCGGTCGTTTTCCCACCGGCGGCAATTCCTGGAGGAGTTTTTCACATCTTATCAGTTTGCTGTGTGAAGGATAAAAGGGAATCTTTTCCTTGGCTGGTGACGGTTTGAGACGGTACAGGTTCCGGTTCCGGTTCGTGTGTCAAGAAAATAACTTTTGATTTTGACTGAATAACAAAATGGTTCAAGACAGCTTTCTTTTAAAATGTCTAATTTAATTTTGGTTAACTATTTCAAGCTAATTTTATTTAAAAAAATAAAAAAATCCCAGATTTTTTTTCAAAGGAAAAAAATGTTTGAGAAAACTAAGCAGAAAAAAAAAGTATTTCTAGTTCAACTTAGAAACAATCAACATTCATTCGTCCCACAGTATTGATTGTCTTCAAGTGAATCCTTCCTCACTCTTGCTTGTGATCCTTTCTGGGAACAGAAAGTAAAAGTAAAATTGTTTTCTTACCTATCTTTCCTGGTAGCCAGAGGGAACATTGCACCGTTCCTTTCTATGGTTCGCTCTCATTCAGCTTGCAGATCGGTTACATGGGTTTATTTCGCTGGAAGAGGCTTCTGTTTTGATTCGCTTGATTTAATTTAATTCTGTTGCGTGGGAACTCGCAGTGGGAAGCTATCGAAATTGTGTTTATTGATGAAATCTTGTGAAAACCTGGGAACAGGTTTGAGTTATTTATACATTCACTGGTCTCAGTTCTATAAGATATCATAAGTGTCATTTGAGAAGCTGTCTGCTGTATTCACAAAAACATCTTTTTTTGACATAGGACTATGTCTTTACTTACTATACTGGGGGGCCAGTTCAAAATTTCGATCCCAAGCGTCACATTTGGCGAACGTTATTTCAAACGGTAATATCTTCATCCAGACACATTGAAATTACATAATTTTTGGACCATTCGATTCGGAAAACCTTCAGCAATTTTCTATAAAATTCTCAGTATTGGCAGAATAGTATAACTATTCAAACAATTCAATGTTTTAAAATGCTTAGAAATAGCTAACAAAACGAACGCTTTTGAGGGGAAAACCGCCGCAGCAGAACTGGTCGTCGACGATCGTGAAAAGAGGGGAAGTAATAGCGAAGTAGAAGTATAAAAATGCGTTCTACCCTTTCCACTCCACTTAGTTGCCACCGAGATGCTGAACAAGTCGGGTCGGCTCATAATATCTGAGCCGCAGACGGGTGAAGCAGCAGCAGCAGGGAGAGAGAGAGCCCTAGCAACGCAAATTCTCTCTTCCGGAGAAGGATTTCTTCTGCAAAATTACCTTTATTTTCTAGAGAGAGAGAGAATCGGAGAGCAGCACCGAAGAGGGCAAATTGTGTGCGAATGCCGTAGAATTTTAAGATTCAAGAAAATTGCCAAATGCGCGTTCACAAACACATACACACACACTCCCGTTTCATGGTACACGCTGATTGGGTTCGATGCGTCGAGTTTCCCTTCCACGGATGTTCGATTGATGTATCTAAATTCGTCACCTGAAAAGGCCATCAGAGACTGCGACCAACTACAGATACACCCGGGGACGAGCAAAACCGCCAGCGGAGGCAACTTTTAGGCAGTGGAGTAAAATCGCTTAACCTAGTAGACTGTGTGAAAATTGTTGTAGCCCTGTTGTATGGGTTAGTACAACGAATCTACTACGAGCTCGTGTAATTGGTCACGGCCCCGGGATGCACAGCCGGGTTAGTCAGGAAGCTTCCCCCAATTCGTTCGAAGATTTCGTTTACGCCAGTGGTGGCCACAACTTGGAGTGGCCGGTGCCCTCAAAGAAGGTTCCCCCGGGGCCTGGGGGACATTTACAGAACCATACGAGTTGTGGCAATATGGGTATCAAAATTCATGGTTTTTGATACTGAACATGATAATGGCCATTTCGACAGTAGTGGCCAAAACCTGGAGTGGCCGGTGCCCTCAAAGCAGGTTCCCCTTGGGCCCGGGGTAACATTAACCGAAACATACGAGTTGTGGCAATATGGGTATCAAAATTCATGGTTTTTGATACTGAACATGAAAATTGCCATTTCGACAGTGGTGGCCACAACCTGGAGTGGCCGGTGATCTCAAAGCAGGTTCCCCCGGGGCCCGGAGGGCCTTTTACAGAACCATACGAGTTTTGGCAATATGGGTATTAAAATTTATGGTTTTTGATGCTGAACATGATAATGGCCATTTCGACAGTGCTGGCCACAACCTGGAGTGGCCGGTGATCTCAAAGCAGGTTCCCCCGGGGCCCGGAGGGCCTTTTACAGAACCATACGAGTTTTGGCAATATGGGTATTAAAATTTATGGTTTTTGATGCTGAACATGATAATGGGCATTTCGACAGTGGTGGCCAAAACCTGGAGTGGCCGCTGCCCTCAAAGAAGGTTCTTCCGGTGCCTGGGGGACATTTACAGAACCATACGAGTTGTTGCAATATGGGTACCAAAATTCATGGCTTTTGATACTGAACATGCTAATGGCCATTTCGACAGTAGTGGCCAAAACCTGGAGTGGCCGCTGCCCTCAAAGAAGGTTCCCCCGGGGCCTGGGGGGACATTTACAGAACCATACGATTTGTGGCAATATGGGTATCAAAATTCATGGTTTTTGATACTGAACATGAAAATTGCCATTTCGACAGTGGTGGCCACAACCTGGAGTGGCCGGTGATCTCAAAGCAGATTCCCCCGGGGCCTTGAGGGCCTTTTACAGAACCATACGATTTGTGGCAATATGGGTATCAAAATTCATTCAAATAAAATAACCCTATTCCAGATTTCACTAGCAATCCAAAAACTCATTCAAATTGTTTGGTCCTATGTCTTTCGGTTATGTCTCTGACATACCATCTTGAACTTTTTCCTTTCAAGGCGTGTTTCACTTGCTTCTTTAAGCTTGGTTATTATTTCTCGCTTACTTTTTCAAAAATCATGGCGCATTGGCGGTTTTTTTAAAGTACTCAAGATTGAAAGTTTTTACTTTGTCCTAATCTTACATACCATAAACCGAGGTGACATTCATAGAATTTCATTTTTTTTGAAATATTAACTGGTAAGGTTTGTCTAAAGCTTAACCTTTTTAAAACATGTACTAGGATAGGCCACACAAGGTGCATGCTCTATTTTTGATAAAAAGTTTTTTCAATAGTGTTTAAAGACATTGAAAATCAGAAAATCATAGTTATGGTGGTTAGCAGCTTCGGCTGCAAATCCCTAATTTGCTATGGGGCGCTAGGGTGTAATATCAAAATCGATTTTCCAGCTCAGCAATTTTTCAGTTCCTTTTGGGTTCCTAAACAACTCCCCAAAGTTTGGGAACGATTGGATTAGTCCTCACTTTGCGCAAAGCGATTCAATTTTCCATATAAACCATTTTTTTTTTGGATTTTGATATTGATAAAATCCACGTTTCACGCTGAAATAAAACCGGATTCATATTTGGATGCTCTAGAAGCTGCTCAACAACTTTCCCGAATAGAGTATGGTGATAGCTTGTCCCTGAAAGAAGATACAGCGTCTTAAAACTCGTCTAAAAGTGATTTTCGAGCAAAAAACCCGTTTTAGACGAGTTTTGAACACGCTGTATCTTGTTTTAGGAGCAAGTTAGCACCATACTCTCTTCGGGAAAGTTGTAGAGCATCTTCCAGAGCATCCGAATATGAATCCGGTTTTAGTACAGCGTGAAACGTGGATTTTATAAATATCAAAATCAAAAAAATGGGTTTTCCCATACAAATTTGTATGGATAATTGAATCGCTTTGCGCAAAGTGAATACTAAACCAATCGTTCCCAAACTTTGGGGAGGATAGGGACACATTTTTTTATTATTATCAAAAGACAGGATAAAGACCACAGTTGGTCCATCTGGCCTAGACACCAGTTTTTGCAATGTTGCAGCCTAAAATTTTGTTACGGGAGGGGGAGCGGGAGTTCCTAAAATCCTAGTTTCTGTTACGTAATAAAAGAGCGCTCCTTTACACAGAAAAAAAACCATTCCCGTAATCGTGAATTAAAATCACGAAATTGAGAACCACGAAGGAATTTATTCATGAATATGATTCATTTGCACTAAAAACGTGAATATATTGTTTCGTGGTTCTCAAATTCGTGAATTTAATTCACGATTTTGAGAATTGATTTTTTTCCGTGTACCTTACACAAATTTGGAATTTCAAGCAGCCGTACCCTAACATGACAGTTTTCGTGAGTTGCGCGTATCCACCGACAGATGGCAAGTGGGCCTCGTCGGAGTCCGCCCATGAAATACGCAACTTAAAATTTGCATGGGAAACACTTTTTTCGTGATGGCTTACGCGGCACGCTCCCTCCAACTGTTCGAGACTAATATTTAAACGTGGCGTATCTCTGAGCAAGTTTTTCAAGAATTGTTTTTTTCAGAATGCTTAATTTGTCGTTTAAACCGAAACAAGGTAAAAACTATATTAATTTAAACTATTCACCATTTTCAAATGTTTGGCTAGCAATTTTTCAGTTCCTTTTGGAGTCCTAAACAACTCCCCAAAGTTTGAGATGGATTGGTTAAGTCCTCACATTGCGCAAAGCGATTAAATTTTACATATAAATTTGTATGGGAAATTTTGATATTTAAAAAATCCACGTTTTACGCGATTTTAAAAACCGGATTCATATTCGGATGCTCTGGAAGATGCTCTACAACTTTCCCGAAGAGTGTTTGGTGCTAACTTGCTCCTGAAAGAAGATACAGCGTCCTCAAAACTCGTCTAAAACGTGATGTTCGAGCAAAAAACACATTTTAGACGAGTTTTGAACACGCTGTATCTTTTTATAGGAGCATGTTAGCACCATACACCATACGTGGATTTCTAAAATATCTAAATCCAAAAAATGGGTTTTCCCATACAAATTTATATGGAAAATTTCATCGCCTTGCGCAAAGTGGGGACTTAACCAATCGTTCTCAAACTTTGGGGAGTTGTTTAGGACCCAAAAAAGAACTGAAAATTTGCTGTGCTCACTAAATTTGAACAACTTAATTTTTTTTCCATACAACCATATTACACCGTAACGGAACAGTCAACATGCTCCCGGGCTGATTTCAAGACTGCCCACTACACCACAAAATATAACTGAATGTTCCTTTACTTAAGGGGTTACATACATATAGAAAATCTAAAAATTTCATATTACAGAAATTTATTAAATCCACTTAAAAGATGATTTTCAAGCACTCCTGAAAGTTTCATAAAGATATTTCATGATTTAAGTGAGTTATAGACAATTTAAGCTCAAAATTTTGCCATGCGCAAAGCGAACTGTCAAACTTTGTGAGCGTTTTTCTCTGAACACCAAGTTGATTTACGGGTGCCACGATATCTCGAGATGGGATGAACCAAATTGGCTGAAATTTTGGGTGAAGACTCAAAGGACATATCCCGTGTGCATGACGAAGCCCGATTTTGAAATTTAGCATTAAAAAAAAAACAAAAATCAAAATAAACTTTTTGAAAATCGGCCTTCGTCATGCATACGGGACCGTTTTAATGAGACTTCACCAAAATTTTGAGCCGATTTGGTCAAAGCAGTGTTGAGATATCGTGGCACCCGTTTTTTGAAACTGCTTACTTCAAATAGCTATATCTCGGCAATGATACAACCAAATGTCTTCAAATTTGTTTTGTAAATAGATTAAAATGTATATTTTAATGCCCTGAAAACAGATTTATAAAAAGGTAAGTGTGCTCATAACAACATCTGACATTTTTGGGGATTTACATGTATATAACCCCTTAATTGATTGTAGTGAAGAGATCATCAATAAACCACGTGGACCTTGACGTGGACACTTTTTATTTTTTAATTCTCAAAATATACCAAAACCAAATAAAAAACATGTTTGTATGGTTCGTGGACATTAAAACCCTATCCTCCTAAAGTCTCCAAGTGGTTTATGGTTGACCCCATGTTAAAATTTTACATCTGTTTTGTATTTTACAACATGTACAATTCAGAAAATTTTCAATCAGAAATATAAATTAAAGCCACGGCAGAGTAGAAAATAATATGCATGACTCTGATGACTATGAGACATTCATTATATCTGATATTTGAAAAGGTACATTATGACCTAGGTGCTGAAAAGACAGAATGCGTATCGTGATTTTCGAAAGCTCCTCACTGCTCCCCACTAATACAACTGCTCTACAGCTGTAAACATAAACAAAGTAGAAGGCTATGTTCAAGCTCAAGCGTGACATATTTTTTGCTGCTGAAGTGAATTGTTTTGAAACATTTTGGATCTGTTGATGTTGATGTTTTTGATGAAAAATTAAGTGCATTCCACTTTTTTCCTCGTATACTAAACGATGGGCGGCCAAAAGAGGCCTTTTTTGTTTTGCATGTGATGAAAAATTGTGTCAAAAGAGGGTGGAATTTCGTAAATCAGAAGAGCAACCGAATGGAAGTTCCGAGATTACCGTACACTGGGGTGACATTGATAGAAATTTGATTTGGCCACTAATTTTGATACATCCAATGAAACAGTTTCATTTTTGCATATTTGTTCGATAATAAGCCTTCCCTTAATGCTTACATACTCAAAATTCTCAAAAATGTTTAGATATTAATTTGACGGGCATTTGAAAAACCTATCAAAGTCACCCGGCTATCAAAGTCACCCCAGTTTACGGTATGTATCTTTGATGTGCAGTGATAATATCGAAGTAAGATTATCCAATATTAATTGGCAGGTACCATTCATTGTTATTGATAATTCGTCGCTAACATTTCAAAACGTGTCATAAACATAGGTTTTGGGTGAGACATAACGATTTTGAAATGTTAGCAACGAATCATGCCAATCTCGATTTCAACCCTCTTCTTAAGATGTTTTGACTTGGAATACCTTAATAGCTCGACGCCATCGACTTTTTTTTTATTCTTTACAAAATAAATTATAGATCGATCACAATACTTGCCACTCCTTGGTATTATTTTGGGAACAGTAAATTGGTTCCGCTTTCACAGTTCTAAATTGAGGCCGCTTTGCGGACAACTATTCTGCACCCAGATTATGACTTAAAACATGCAATTAAGTGTTTGACAATTTGGCTATCACTAACCAGGTGGCTCTTTCTCCCGAAAATGGCATGCAATATTACGTGGAAGAGCAACTGAAGTTAAGAAAAGTAAGTTGGTGTGTCTTGGCTAGCGTATAACAGTTGGATGTTAAGCGTTAGTCTTAAGGGTAAGCTAGTGGTAGCTGATAATTATTAGAAGAATAAGAAAACAAATCACATATGTGTGTGTGTGTGTGTGTTTGTGTTTGAATGCGTTTGTTTTAGTTTTACAAACAGTCTTATTTTGCTTATTAAATCCATCTGAAGACAATCCAGAAATTAAAAGTGAGAGTGTGTGCGTGCAACATGGAGTTACACTTTTCGATGTGCCATGGGAACCTTCACAGCAACTGCACAGAAAGTTTAACTCCATGTTGCACTAGGGTGTAATATCAAAATCGATTTTCCAGCACACCAATTTTCCATATAATTTTTTTGAATTTAATATTTAAAAAATCCAAGTTTCACGCTTACCAAAACGTGTTCCGATTGCCTCAAAATGCTCAAATAAAAAGTAGCAAACAACTTGCCGGTCTAACACCAGCCGATCCGAATCAGGCACCTTGAGTATTATGTCAAGTTTACAGAACGTTGCGGTGATGGTATTGCTCGTCCACAAGACATCGTGGAATTCGACGTAAAACTGTAAGCGGAGGTTATTTTCGGGTCCAACAAGGAGCTGTTAAAGTACACCAATTTGTATTATTTGATTCAAAGGTTGAGAATTCGATAAGATCTGATCATTATAATCACTTCCAACTACGCTTCGAACCTGATACTGTCCCCTGTTCTTCTAATGTTCTGTGAGCAGTAGAGTCGAGACAATTGAATCACCGCGAAGATCTAGCCGATCGAAGAAGATGACGTAATAGCAAATAACTTTGTGTTGGATTCCAGGACACACTGGAATAACCGACAATGAAAAGTTAGACTACTTATCTGGCCTAGCAGGTGACACCGATTTGGAGACGAATCAAGGAATCCCGAAGACTCACTGACTACAAGTCTTCTTCGTATAGAACAGGGTACACACAGGTCACCTGGATGAAGGATCCATGAGGGGCTTTGTTCCCGTTCCCTTGGCGTACAGTTTTCTGACGGTCCAGCGTGTGAGGTGCTGAATTTGTAGAAGTAGCAAATCATCGGCGATTCTTCGAGGGGTCCACCATAGAGACACTCAGTTCCGGATGTTGGGATGGGTACTCAACTTAGCGACGGTTATGCTGAGACCTTATTCAATTATCATTAGTAAAATAATGAAATATTCAAGAACTCCTAAGTATCTCTAAGTACAAATATGCATTTTGGCTGACGAATATTGAGCATTGAAGTCCGTGAAAGAAATAAACAAGTACACAAATAACTCAGTAACAGCAACAGTAATTTCAGTTTAGTTTTTTGGACAAGACACTGCATTTTATACTGTAGAAGTAAGAAAGTAATCAACTAGTTCTGCAACAATGTTTCCTGCAATAAAAATTCATCACTGAAAGGGGAAGGCTACAAAATTTGTATCATTTACACCATTTGAACTGCTCAGTACAAAAATCTCTCTTTATTTTCTCTTTCTTAATTTCCAATCAAATTTCCCACAAACCATTGTTAGAGCCAGCGTTTCCTTCAAAAAACCATCCTGGTAATACACGATCCGATCATTTTGCTCCCTACTAAAACCACTCTAATCCTTCTTGATGCTGGCCTTGATCAGTTGCAGGTTGTTGGTCTGGAAGCACTTGAAGCCCCGGAAGGCCCAGTGGCACGAGTTGTCGTCGGTGTTCTTGTCCACGCACTTCAGGATCTCCGCACGAACCTCGTCGGCATCACGGCCATGGGCCAGCTGCAGGACCAGGTTGTCCACGATCGGTCCGTTGTTATCGTCGAACAGCTCCATCTTGTTGAAGATACACTTGATGTAGCACTGGGTCGTGTCGTCCTCTGGGAAGTCCCACTTGCGGTACTTGGCCACCAGCTCGTCCGAGATGGATAGCGAGGACACACACTCCGAGCGGTACGTCTGCAGATCGTCCGTGGTCTTCACGGTAAAGTCAGCGGCGGCCTGTAG
The DNA here is from genome assembly GCF_016801865.2 of Culex pipiens pallens. Taxonomy (NCBI): domain Eukaryota; kingdom Metazoa; phylum Arthropoda; class Insecta; order Diptera; family Culicidae; genus Culex; species Culex pipiens. Next base: position 57,101,495 of record NC_068937.1, on the reverse strand, counting down.
ACGGAAGAATTAAAAAAAAGTTCCAAATTACTCCAGAACGATCTCCCGAAACCTTAACAGCAGCTGCTTACCACGGCGATCAGGGCAAAAATGGCGATAAACAGCTTCATCTTAGACGGGACGGCTTGAACGACTTCGATGGTGCGGGAAAAACTGGAACTGATGTTCTGTTTGGTCAGAATTGGCCGCTTTTATACCGACTGATAATGGGCCCCCACAGCGGACGGTTTTGATTGGTGGGGCCATGCATCGCATCACATTACACCTTTTGTGATGGAGTCGAGGAGGTTACTTTTGATCAGTAAATATTGTGGCTATAGCGGCGCGCAAGCGAGGATCGGCCAGCAGTCCCGCATACGGGTCAAAAATCTCCGGGATGAGGTAGTGGTGTTCAAGAATTAGATGGGTTAATATCATGGAAAAAAATAATCTATATTGTGTTTATTGTGTTATTCTTTATCACATATCCATATTTTGTTGTCGTCATTTATTAATTTGAAATTTTGAAATTTAGTTTCATGTTGTATTTTTACTGCCCAAATATAATTAATTTGATTGTTCACTTATTCGAATGAGTCCGATTGGTGTTTTGGTTGTTGTTTTCTTTAAAATGTACCTTATCTTTTGTTTTAAAAGAAAAATAAATAAAAATAAGTTGAACTTTCATGAAGGTAAAAGGGATTTAAATGCTCCTTGAGAGTAAGTTGGAAAAAGAACATGTTAAACAGGAGTTTAACATGTTCTTTTTCCATCTTACTCTCAACCCGTAAAAAAATCTAAAAAAAAACTTTTCATACGCAAAATTACACGTGTAGACAACTTCAGTAGTATTGATATTTTAAGGTTTATTTTTTTAAGTAAAATCCATAAAAAAAAAATTGTCTAAGAGGTAAAGTAATGTTTATGTTGAAAAAACTGCTCAAAGCAATTTATTAAGAACACGAAAAATTATAATAATGTATTGCAGTCATAAAAGGCTTCTTGAAATATTTTATTCACCTCCGTGTACGCACGAGAGCAAGCAGCAGTGAAGTGCTCAGTGCTCTATCGTTTTTTCGGATTTCTTCGCTGTAATTGATTGTGATCACCTGCGAGTTTTTTCGAATTTTGCCTTTCTTACTAAAGAAAGGTATAGGTTTTACTTTAAGGCTGGACGTCATTTTCACCTTCGTAAATATGTCGATTCAGCATGAATTTTCTTCGGAAAAATCGTCAAAAAATCACACTGCATCGATTTTAGACGCTCTATCGATTCACCTTGACAGAACTCGCCTATCTCCAACACTCGAATTTTGAAAAAATAAATTCCGTGGAGTTCGAGTGATGTCCGTGTGTGGTAATTTTTTTGCCAAATTTTGTGTCGCGTAATCCTCGGCTCCCCTATTTTCGATTTTGATTGTTGCAAGTGCATTTGAAAGCTGGTGTGCTGAACAAGGGTCATTTTGAGACCGAATTTCGAAATATCCATCTGTTTTCGGATGCGGCCAGACTTTTCAACAAAATACACAGTTTTCAAATGAAAATATGGTCAAAATTTTTCATTTTCATATCTTTTATTTATCTCAAAAATTGCATTTTTCGAGCTCTACAACCTCCCAAATTTTCATCCAGATCCATAATCTGGTTCTGGAGTTAGAGCCGTTTGATTAACCTACCAAAAGAAAAAAAATCCCTAAAAAAAGGTAAAAGCCCACCTGGTGACCTTTGCCAACACTTTTCATTTCCGATTTTATCCGAAATTTCTTTCTACATTCATAGTACAGACCATGAGTGAGCATCTGAAACAAATTTGACATCTATCCGCAATCCGGATCAATTTTTAGAGCGATTTACTTTTTGCCTTTCTTACTAAAGAAAGGTATAGGTTTTACTTTAAGGCTGGACGTCATTTTCACCTTCGTAAATATGTCGATTCAGCATGAATTTTCTTCGGAAAAATCGTCAAAAAATCACACTGCATCGATTTTAGACGCTCTATCGATTCACCTTGACAGAACTCGCCTATCTCCAACACTCGAATTTTGAGAAAATAAATTCCGTGGAGTTCAAGTGATGTCCGTGTGTGGTAAATTTTTTGCCAAATTTTGTGTCGCGTAATCCTCGGCTCCCCTATTTTCGATTTTGATTGTTCCAAGTGCATTTGAAAGCTGGTGTGCTGAACAAGGGTCATTTTGAGACCGAATTTCGAAATATCCATCTGTTTTCGGATGCGGCCAGACTTTTCAACAAAATACACAGTTTTCAAATGAAAATATGGTCAAAATTTTTCATTTTCATATCTTTTATTTATCTCAAAAATTGCATTTTTCGAGCTCTACAACCTCCCAAATTTTCATCCAGATCCATAATCTGGTTCTGGAGTTAGAGCCGTTTGATTAACCTACCAAAAGAAAAAAAATCCCTAAAAAAAGGTAAAAGCCCACCTGGTGACCTTTGCCAACACTTTTCATTTCCGATTTTATCCGAAATTTCTTTCTACATTCATAGTACAGACCATGAGTGAGCATCTGAAACAAATTTGACATCTATCGGCAATCCGGATCAATTTTTAGAGCGATTTACTTTTTGCCTTTCTTACTAAAGAAAGGTATAGGTTTTACTTTAAGGCTGGACGTCATTTTCACCTTCGTAAATATGTCGATTCAGCATGAATTTTCTTCGGAAAAATCGTCAAAAAATCACACTGCATCGATTTTAGACGCTCTATCGATTCACCTTGACAGAACTCGCCTATCTCCAACACTCGAATTTTGAGAAAATAAATTCCGTGGAGTTCGAGTGATGTCCGTGTGTGGTAATTTTTTTGCCAAATTTTGTGTCGCGTAATCCTCGGCTCCCCTATTTTCGATTTTGATTGTTCCAAGTGCATTTGAAAGCTGGTGTGCTGAACAAGGGTCATTTTGAGACCGAATTTCGAAATATCCATCTGTTTTCGGATGCGGCCAGACTTTTCAACAAAATACACAGTTTTCAAATGAAAATATGGTCAAAATTTTTCATTTTCATATCTTTTATTTATCTCAAAAATTGCATTTTTCGAGCTCTACAACCTCCCAAATTTTCATCCAGATCCATAATCTGGTTCTGGAGTTAGAGCCGTTTGATTAACCTACCAAAAGAAAAAAAATCCCTAAAAAAAGGTAAAAGCCCACCTGGTGACCTTTGCCAACACTTTTCATTTCCGATTTTATCCGAAATTTCTTTCTACATTCATAGTACAGACCATGAGTGAGCATCTGAAACAAATTTGACATCTATCGGCAATCCGGATCAATTTTTAGAGCGATTTACTTTTTGCCTTTCTTACTAAAGAAAGGTATAGGTTTTACTTTAAGGCTGGACGTCATTTTCACCTTCGTAAATATGTCGATTCAGCATGAATTTTCTTCGGAAAAATCGTCAAAAAATCACACTGCATCGATTTTAGACGCTCTATCGATTCACCTTGACAGAACTCGCCTATCTCCAACCCTCGAATTTTGAGAAAATAAATTCCGTGGAGTTCGAGTGATGTCCGTGTGTGGTAAATTTTTTGCCAAATTTTGTGTCGCGTAATCCTCGGCTCCCCTATTTTCGATTTTGATTGTTCCAAGTGCATTTGAAAGCTGGTGTGCTGAACAAGGGTCATTTTGAGACCGAATTTCGAAATATCCATCTGTTTTCGGATGCGGCCAGACTTTTCAACAAAATACACAGTTTTCAAATGAAAATATGGTCAAAATTTTTCATTTTCATATCTTTTATTTATCTCAAAAATTGCATTTTTCGAGCTCTACAACCTCCCAAATTTTCATCCAGATCCATAATCTGGTTCTGGAGTTAGAGCCGTTTGATTAACCTACCAAAAGAAAAAAAATCCCTAAAAAAAGGTAAAAGCCCACCTGGTGACCTTTGCCAACACTTTTCATTTCCGATTTTATCCGAAATTTCTTTCTACATTCATAGTACAGACCATGAGTGAGCATCTGAAACAAATTTGACACCTATCGGCAATCCGGATCAATTTTTAGAGCGATTTACTTTTTGCCTTTCTTACTAAAGAAAGGTATAGGTTTTACTTTAAGGCTGGACGTCATTTTCACCTTCGTAAATATGTCGATTCAGCATGAATTTTCTTCGGAAAAATCGTCAAAAAATCACACTGCATCGATTTTAGACGCATCGTCGCCAAGTCGACAAGTTGTCAAGTTGAGCTTCTAATGCTGGCGCGTACTGCTGGCGCGTCTTGTTATTGGGATCCAATATACTCTTATATGTGTTGGGTGCCCTATCGATTTTCATTTGCTACTATAGATATCGTATATTTTTCGGCTCTTTAGTATTAGCATTATATGCATAACTGTCCAGTATTTTTTTTTGAAACCTGCGACATGAGACCATTATGCAATTTAAATTCTGTCATTTATTTTTGTTGTGTGGTGGTCTAGAGGTTTGTGTCCTAACTAATATTTTATCTAGATCAGAGGCATAAGATTTAAATCTTGAGAAACATTGAGGTGAATTTGAAAGAGCTTTTAGAGAGTGGGGATCTTTTTAGAAAGAGGGGATCTTCTTCGAAAGTTCTTGGCTTGCTTCTTGTTGTTGGGAGAAAAAGGAAAGCTTTGATCGCAAGCGAGCGAGGGAGAGAACTTATATTCCTTTCCTCTCCACACTCGCGCTCACCGCACACGGCGCCTTGTGCTAAAGAGGCGATGGTGTAGAGGTATAACTTCAAGCGTTGTGTTGTTGTTTTTTTTTCGTTGCCAACTAGTGCTTCTTCTCGCTCGCGGGCAAAAAATCGCTGGCAACAGTGTCTGCGGCACATTCTGAAATGCCGCGCGGCGTGTACCTTTGAAAAAAACGGACAATACCAACACACAAAAGGGCTCGTACCAAAGCTAAAAAAAACGAAACCGCGGTGTGCGTTGTCACTGGCGCATGGGAAGCTTGCTATGATCGCGTTTGTCATAAACGCTTGTTTGATTACAAACTTACAAACATATTGTACGATTGAAAATATTCTTTTTGTGAAAATTGCGTTTTTTATTTCCTTTGGAAATCATATCATTTATAATACATTGCTTTCATCATAAGACTTTCTTTTGTGCTGACGTTATAAATAAACAAAGTCGATGTTATGAATTGAAAAAAGTTCTACCATTGTTATATTCTTTAGTAAGAAAGGCTCTATCTCACCCCAGGTGGGATTAAATCGGGTTTTTTCGCCGTATTTGATTGTGATTACCCGCGAGTTTGCTTCTCCAGCATGCCAAAGGCCGGCCGTGGCCGTGGCAGTTCGAGTGCGGCCTCGAAAAACCCGCGAAGTTCGTCTACCGGCCGTGTGCAAAAAGGTAAACAAACCAACGCCGTGTCGACCGCCATCGCGCAGGGGAGCGTGAGCGCAGAAGGCATCGACAAAAAGTTACTACATCCCGGATATGTTCCGAGATCACCAGTGCGAACCCGTTCAGGTACTTCCGGTGCCACGACCAACACGTCAACATCTGCCAACATTCCCATCAGGAACGAGTTCCAGATGCTGAGCGACGACGAAGAAAACAACAACAACAACACTGACGGTAGCAGCACTACCGACGACGACGATCGTCGTGCACGGAAAAAAGTGCCGACGCCAAAAACGAACAATTCTCCAAAGGAACGTAGACCACCTCCAATTTTTGTTTTGGACACGTTGGCGGACGATGTTGACGAGTTGCTGGAAGGCCTCGGATATTGTCTGAAAATCGGTAAGTCGTCAGTGCAAGTCTACACATTTGACAACAAGAACTTCGACCTGGTTGTGGAGAAATTGAAGTGTAAAAACTTCAAGTTCTACACATTCGACCCCGTGTAGAAGACAGCCGTTAAGGTCGTCTTGCAGGGGTACCAAGACCGCCAGATTTCCGATCTCAAGAAGGACCTCTCGGGTGCTGGAATAATGCCGCGTCACATAAAAGTCCTCTCGCGGAAGACAACAGTAACAGGTACACACACACACTGTACCTGTTGTACTTCGACCGCGGCACCGTCAATATTCAAGACCTGCGGCGAACTAAGGCGTTGGACGGGTTTTGGGTAAACTGGCGATTCTACTCAAAGAACCCGTCGGACGCAGCACAATGCCACCGTTGCCAGAAATTCGGCCACGGCTCGCGGAACTGCAACCTCTCGCCCGCTGTGTGAAATGCGGTGAATCACACCTCTCTGAGGCGTGTGCACTGCCGTGCAAGGCGGACCTGGGGTACAAGGCAGAGCAAACCAAGGCGCGCATCAAGTGCGCCAACTGTGGAGGTAACCGTACCAGCAACTACCGTGGATGCAGCGCACGGAAAAACTACCTCGAGGAGCAGGAAAAGCGGAAGAAGAAAGCAGCAGCGTCCAACCCTCCTCAGCGAAGCACGAGCGTAACCGTGCCGGCAGCTGGTCATCGTACGGTTCCAGCGGACAACTCAGCGTTCCCTCCTGGATGGGGGCGATCGTTTGCCAGCATGGTTGCTGCCGGTAGCGGCAATGCGGCCCAGCAAGAAGTTACCGGGGAAGATATCTTTACCCTACCAGAGTTCTTTGCTCTCGCGGAGGAGATGATGTCGCGGTTTCGGACCTGCCGCAACAAAGCGGAGCAATTTCTAGCAATTTCTGGGGAGCTGATGATCAAGCACATCTACAAATGATAAAACACTGTGATTTATAAGCTTTTTCTCTCTCTTTTCCCTTTCCTTTGCAATGTTAGCAAGTTTTTTTTAATTTTTTTTTGCTCTTGTTAGTCTTAGTAATAGAATTAATTGTTCCAAAATGGATTATGATGCAACACACAGCTGAAAGGAACTCCAAAACTCTGTTATGAATTGCAAAAGAACTGATTGTATCTTGATTATTCACCAATAAACCGAATTGAATTGAAATATTTTTTTAATCACTCTCAAATGATTAAAAATTGGTCTAAAAATTTTAATTTAAAAAATCCAGGTACGATGGTGTAGTGGTAAGCGGCTCCGGTGGAATTTTTCGAGACGAGATTAGCACAGTCCCGGTGTAGGAGTTGTCTCTCTGTGTAAAAAACTTGTCCACAGGTCGGCAGTTGGACTCACAGTATAAAGGTTGTCAGTTCAAGTCCCGGAGTGGATGGGAGCTTAGGCGTCAAAAGAGGTTTGGTTTCACATTTTTTTAACTATGTCGATGCCTCTGTGCTCTCTTATACTAACTAGATAGGAAAACCAGCAAGCTTAGTACAAGAGAGCACAGAGGCATCGATTTGTCAAGTTTTTATGTACATTGATATAATTATTAGTACAGTCATCCCACATATTCGGAACACTTTTGTAATAATTTTTCAATAGCATGTCAATCTTTTCTGTCGACACTACTATTTTCAGGACCTTTATTTGGACATTTTCTCTCTATTTTACTAGTAAAAGAAGTACTTTTAAAACAAAAAACTGCATCTAAAGACTATTTCATTCAGAGCAGCAAAACACTGCCTTTAAATTGCTGAATTTAACTGATATTTTCACAAACAAAAGGTATCAGACCAATCATCAAACACAACAAAGCTAAACTCGTAAGAAAAAAAAGTTCCAATGTGTGGATTTCAAGAGTCAAAGTCTTTCTTCAAAAACTTGATATAAAAGTTAAAATTTGCAGTTGTTCGATACAGCATTCGAAAGATCACAAGAAAAGCTTTCAAACGAAAGTAAAAGCGAATCATTAAGTTCAAATATCGATTTGCTATGATTTTTTTTTAACATTGGCCGATCTGTAAACTGTTCCGAGTATGAGGGATGACTGTACTTTAAAATATTATTTGTTCAGCATAATTGCTTTTAAGGCAAACAAAATTAGTTTATTTTTTTTTTGTAAACAAAAGCACAAAAATTCATTTTTCATATCAAGATTCCCCCTTCATCTTTTTTATCCACGCCAGAGAACAAATATTTGCAATATCCTTCATAAGCTTAAATAATATCGGAGAATGATTCAGGGCTGAATTAAAAGTTTTGATCATCCCAAACTCCAAAAAAAAATATGGAAGAGTCTGACTCCTTCCAACTGCAAGTGAAATTCACTGGTAGTGGCGTGTTTTGTTTATTTCGATTGCAAACATCGCTCATATTTTATTTGATAACAACACAACTGGGATCAGCTGCTGCTGTGGCCGTCGTTGGTCGGCCGAGGTAGACTCAATTTAAACTTGATTATGCTTATGTGCTCACCCCCGGGGTGGCAGTGACATGCTAATATTTTCGAATTTGAGTAACGGATTAGAAAGTTTCCATAAGTATGTACGATGGGGAATTTCTTTTTGGGGGGTGATGTCAAAGGCAAAGTTTATCAGCATATTTGAAAACATTTTGTCCGCACTGTCCAATTCGAATAAGATTGCTTCTAAATCCTTTCCGTAGAATCAGCTGATGTTGCTAAGAACGTTATACATAGTACTAATAAACATATCAACTATTGTCGCGAGCATTCGTTCTTGGTAATACGAGAAGAACCATAATACAAATAATGCAAGTCACACAGCCCAGATAACAACGGCGACGGGGTCTCGAAATTGAGGTAAATGTGCTTGATGGAGCTGCAAAATGATTTTCGCCAATTGCTGGCAATGAATAGGTTTTATTGCTTGATTGGATTTTGTAGGACATTCACTCACATGGCATGCTGAAAAGGGTAATTTATGGATGCAAATTTGCATTTTGCTAGCATTTTGTTGCCATTTTACAAAAAAAACCTTTTCTGGCAAGTTTTTTTATGCGTATGCAGGACATGAATTTGGGTTTTGTGCAACACTTCTTGGCAATTTTTGTTAAAGCTATAACTTACTTGATAAGAGATGATAACGCCTTTTAAAAAACATTAATCGAACACATAGATCTATATTGGTTTCTCAATTTGACTTTTTGACTTATAAATAACTAAACAAAAAAAATATGACAACTGGGCTATCGACAACCCAGATAATGTCGACTAATGTTGAACCAGACTAATGTTGAAATGAAAAAAAGCAAAGAAAACATTAAAAAATAATATTTCATTTCTATAAATTTATATCATTTTAAAACATTACTGGTTTACATTTACTATCCTACTACTTTCCTTTAACTATCCCACATCTATTAGCTATTTCGAAGGTTATTTTTGCATTTTTTTTCCTTCTCTGTCCAATTCGTTCTCCTTAGTAAGAGTAAACTCTCTCCCCATTAAGAACAAATCAGCTGTTGAAAGGTAGTCCATATCTCAGCTCAGGATAACAACTGCACCAGTGTATTTTTTAAAGCAACCAAATAAATGAAATGAAATGAAATGAAATTTACTATCCTATGCTAATAAACGGCCAGTAGATTATTAATTTATCAAAGTTGATGCCATAGTTTGCGTAAAGGAAAAAAAGTTAAATATTTTTTTTAAAAGCATGGAGTCTTTTGGTTGCTTTTCAAATAATCGAATTTAACATCAAGGGCCCAAACCACTTTCTTTTTCATTCCAGGTACCGGGCAAGTACAGATTTGTTGTTTCTCTTACGGCTAACAGAAACTAAAACTTAAAAACTATTTTTGTCTTGTTAACCCTCTTAGACCCAACTCCGACTATAGACGGGCACCGATTTGAAAAATTGCCAGAAATCAATTTTCAAATTTGTTTTCAACCTTCAGCAAACATTGTTGGAAAGAAAAACTTTGATTATTTTAGAAAATTTTAGAGTTGGTTGATAATTCAACTTTTTAAATGTGACTATTTTTTCTGAGGTCAACTTTGACTAATGGTTATAGTTTATCACAAAAACGTAAAAATACAAAAAGATTCGATTGTTGAGTGACTTAATAAAATTGAATAAAAAAACAGCACAGATGCCCACAGATAATAATTGGAACTTGTGGAATTGGCAAAGAACTATCAATAATAAACAAAACATAAAAATGCTAAATGCTTATAAACATACTTGAATTGAGTTAAGAAAATAGATAAAACAAGGTAAGAAACGTTTATTTATGCATTCACAATCAAATAAATAATCTTTAAGCTGTTAAATCATGTTGTGATACATTTAGCCATAAAAGTGGAAGATTAAAAAGGTTAACCCTCTACAACCCAACCCCGCCTTTAGACGGGCTTCGATTTAAAAAATCGCCCAAAATTCATTTTTCAACTAATTTTGATCATTAAAAAGCATTGGAAAGAAAAACACTTAAAATTTTAGAAAATTTATGGGCTGGAATTTTTACCTGTTTTATGTGACTTTACCAATGTTTTTAAAAATGTAATTTTTTTAGGTGTCAACTTTGGCTGTGTTTTTTACTAACATTTCCTATATTTTAAGTAAAAAGAAGTATGCAGTAATTTTTCTAGTGTCCCAGACTATGCCTCTACGTATTTATTTAAAATTTAAATGATAATGGTGCCATTTTATAGCAGAAAATGTGAAAAACAAGGAAGAGAAAAACATGAAAAAATTAGATAAGCAAAATTTAATGATAGGAGGTGATAGAATAGGCCATATACTACCAAAAACAAACATAAACTAAACAAAATAAATGAAAATTGAAATACTAAAAAAGAAACAAGAAAAACATAAAACAAGAGAAGTTAAGTTATTCGTAGAACAAAAGTTGCTCAAAATTACCTCCTGAACAAGGGAAAAATAAAAAAATTTGAAAAAAAAATTTGGGCAGTAGAGGGTTAACGAAAAAGGTAAAGATTTTATTTTTCGCACTCAGATAGAAAAATAACTGTAATCTTGTGCAATAATGCAATCCAAAAAATCGTGTGTTTCAAACCGAACCTTGAATTCATGTGTTCAGTTATTTTCCAGGGAATTTTTAACAATTCGACCACGACTTCTATTGAAAAACTGGTGAAATTTTTTAAAATTTTGAAAACTTGGCTGTGAAAAATATTATTTATTTTGAGATAATCTGCCGATCTTAAATGCTAGTCAACAAGGTATATGGAGAAGAAGCTACTTAGAAGCTGCAGCATGAAATTTTTCATCGAATAGTCAAGTAAACGCCTGCCGTTATGCAGACGGTCTTATTCAAGTGTGACTTCAGTTTGGAAACGTAAATTGGTCTAATATAATTTTTTTATAACGAATCGCTAGAATTATTTTTGATATTTCAAATTTAATATTATATATTTAATGATTTTAATTAACTTCTGTAAATTTATGTTTCCATCAAATATTTTTTTCATCGAATTCATAAAATAATTGCTGTAAAAACGTCAGGCTTTAAAAACTGAAACTCATAAGTAGTAATCACAACTCTTTCGAAGATTCAGATTTTAACATTACTAACTGTTTAGTTGTTCGCGAGCTTTTGTTTCCAATTGTAAATTAAAAAATTCAAGTTGTCTCAATATCCTTAACATTGAAAAAAGGCATTCGAACTTTATGAAAAGTTAACTTACGACTGTATAAGTTTTATTTAGAGACAAAACCGAGCAGACGGAAATAACTTGGGAATAACATGTTTTGTTAGCCGGTACCGTGGTGTAGGGGTAAGCGTGGTTGCCTCTCACCCAGTCGGCCTGGGTTCGATCCCAGACGGTCCCGGTGGCAGTTTTCGGACGAGATTTGTCTAATCACGCCTTCCGTCGCGATGTAAATGTTGGCCCCGGTCTAGCCCCGGCTCAGTCCAGGTGTAGGAGTCGTCTCCCTGGGTCCTTTCTCGGTGGAGTCGCTGGTAGGCAGTTGGACTAACAATCCAAAGGTCGTCAGTTCGAATCCCGGGGTGGATGGAAGCTAAGGTGTAAAAAGAGGTTTGCAATTGCCTCAACAATCAAGCCTTCGAACACCTAGTTTCGAGTAGGAATCTCGCAATCGAGAACGCCAAGGCAATGCTGTAGAGCGAATAATTTGATTTTTTTTGAACATTTTTTGTTATTTGAAATAAGGCCAATAACTTTTTATGTTATCTATATATATAAAAAATTTCGACGGTTTTGTTCGAACGCGCATCAGTTGATAACGGAAAGTCGGATCGGAGCGCTCTTTGCTGCGTTGGGTTCGTATAAGCCCAAGGAAGGTTCTTACGCTAAAGAGTGACAACTTTGGCCACTCCGGAACCGATTCCGGAAGATCTGCAGATTGTATGGGAAAAGTTGCGTAAAATCAAATTTTGATCACAGGAGGCTAAAAACGTCAAGAAGTGAAAAAATGACAAGACGAAGTTTGTCGGGGTTAGCTTGTTTATAACAAGATTTGTTATTCGTCGTTATGATTTTTGTGTTATTAGATTGTTATTGTAATAACAGACTAATAAATTATTTAGTTATTCTTCGAACAAATCTTTGTTATTATTTTTTGTTATTTTAACAACTAATCCGATCATCCCAATAACAGTTGGCGGTATTCTTCCATAACAAAAAATGTTATTCCCAAGTTGTTTTGGCTTTCAACCAATATCAGACTTATAACAAATTTTGTTATGATAACTTAAATTGTTATTAAACCCTTATGCAAAAATGGATTTTTCAAGAAAATTTCATAACACTTTCTGTTATTTTGACAGTATTAGTTATTGAAATGGCATGAGTTTTGTTATTACCGTCTGACCGGGAATCCACAAACTATGTTAAGTCAAATCTTACTGCCCGTTAATTAAACAGATTTGAAAACAAAAGTCAAACTTGGTCAATCTACAAAAAGGCTAATATCTTTTAACAGATTTTTCTAGCCTTTTGTGACCATTGCAGATGCTAGCATATGTCGCCATTATTGTAGAAATTTCAAATCAGAACGTTTTAACGCCCATCATTGGTGCTGCGATCCATACTTACAATTTCAATTTCTCGAAAAATACTCAATTTTGACTTAACATGTGCACTGATACCAAATCTATTATAATCTGGGCTTCTGGGTTTTATGTGAAAAAAACGACAAGTCAAAGAAAAAACGTTTTGTAAACTAAGGCCCCAGTTTTAAATCTTTTTTAAGTCCAAGTTTAACAGCGAATTGAAAAAAAAAAACTTTATCTGTTTAAAATAAAATCGAGATTTAAATTCAATTTTAGGGCTAAATTTGGCCGCGACGGTTATAAGTAAGGTTTGGTTTGGGTGGAGTAAAGTTAAGTGAATTTAATTGAATTTCGATGAATTAGTTCCCTTTCCCAGATCTACTCCGAATTAAAAAAAACACAACATTAATTTGATTTGAATGGCTATTATCGATTTAAAAAATTCAAGGTATTGAGAGATTGTACTGCCCTTATACCAGCTATAAAAATGGTCAATGAATCCGTATACAGGATCTTCAAAATTTCTCATGTTGTTTCGTGAAAATCAATGGGGAGTAGGGATAGCTTTTTACGAATTCGAATGATAGTATAGATAGTAGTAAAATTATATGTTTATTTTTCAATGATATGTGGAAACAAAAACATTCCTTACATTCTTTTCCAGTGATAAACCGTATCATAATGGGTACACTGACTTATATATTAATGAGTTTATTTACAGTTGTGAGTATTTTTGCTATGTAAACTACGGTGTAGTAGGGTGTGCCTTCAAAAGAGCTTGCTGATAATAGAGAAGAATGACTGCTGATTGTGTGTGTTTGTTTGCTTTCTTAACGCTACAAAGCCATGTTGGACCAACGCATTGATCGCATGACTTTTTACTTTTGTATACGGTGGAAACACCATTTCTGATTACAGGAGGTGGCGTGATCGACGACTGACTATCACAATAGATGCGTACACTGCTGATTGAAACTCATCACGTCCTCCCATTAGGCGACTGCAGCTGTATCAGGTTGCTGTTCTGGATGCACTGGTAGAGTGCGTAAGCCCGCTCGCAGCGTGCCTCCGGATCTATCGTCGTGTTCTGGTTGACACAGTTGACAATCTCCGAGCGGATGTCCTTCGTACTCGAGGCTGACGCGAACTTCATCTGCTTCACGAGACGTCCCACGTGCGGACCCCGCTTGTCGTTGAACAGTCCCATCCGGTTCATGATGCACTTGATCATACACTTGGCCGAGTCCAGGTCGGAAAATTCAAAAAGCCCTTCAAACTCCTCCTCGAAGGCATCCTCCAGCTCCAGGATCTTGACGCATTTGTTCCGGTTGCGCAGAAGGTCATCAACCGTTTGGATCCGCCAACCTGCCGTAGCCTGCAAAGATCAAGTTCTTCGTGAAAAAGAATCCCCCTTAAAAACACCAATGTCGATCATCATACCCCGGCTATCAAGCTCGTTAACACAATAATAAACTCAATTTGCATAATGAGACTGTTTGTGCGAGATGCAGTTTTGCAGAACACTTCAAAATCAACCAAACTTTCCTAACCCAAGTTCCACGACCTCCAAATGCTTCCTTTCGGGACTGATTGCTACAGAATACTGAACGTCTGACCAACGACCGATCGACCGATCGTCCGCCCCTTCTGGCCCATTCATGGCGGAGGCTTATCAACCATCATCGTTCAGTGTTTGGTCCAGTTTGATTGTGTGTGGTGGTGGTGCAACACAACAGTAGTGTAGGGATGTGCTGTTGGTGATAAGAGTCTTGGAGGACGTAGTGATTTGAGGTTCTGTGTACTTTTCAGCTTCTTCTTGTTCTCTGTGTTTGGGGGAGGCGACGATGGGTTGTTAGAGAAATTTGAAATGAAAATTTGTATTAGATAACACTGACCAACAAGTTTTCTGTACACCCTCAATTTATGGGAAACATGCACTTTTTTTTTTCTACCGTCACTGGGGGTACCTGGATTTGGATAAAAGTGATTTTTCAGGGATTTTTCAATTTATAATAATTTTGAATAACTAGGAAGATCGAATTTGTCTCATATGTTTTGAAAAATTAAAAAAAAAAATGTAAAATTATATATTAACCTTGCCAAAGGTTTGTTACAGATATATCTTAAATTTTATGAGAAAAAATGGGATTGGCCAAAGAACTAACTTTTGACCTACTTTTGAGTGTGGGTGTTGGAGGCTGTTGCAAAATGATATTGGGATTAAAAAAAAACAATTTTCACAGTAATTTTTCAAAAGCTATGAGAAAAAGTTAAACCAATTCCGAATGCCTATGACACATTTTTTAGTGCTTTAAAAGACCTTTCAAGTGCACTTAATAGAATTAGAAATAATCAAGTTTTACAATTCAAAGATTTTTCATGTTTTTTGGACCTCAAACTTCAATGCCCGTTTTACCCTTCTTCCCTTTATCGTAGAGGGCTCATTTTTGGCATGAGTTCATCTCATGTATAGACAAACAAACACTGAAAGTTTTAATTGTGGTGAAAAGTCATCGATTGTGATTTTTACTCTCAATATTATTAACTGAATGAATGAATGTGCCCAGAATATGGGGCTTTTTCTCAAAACCTCGCTCGACAAGCTGAATATTGTTTCTCAAGCTATTTTAGGACTCTGGACCAAATCTGAGCAAAATCGGTCAACATTTACCCATTGATACTCGGAGGTGAAGTTTGTATGGAAAAAATCGAAAAAATATTTGAAAAACCCAAGTTTCTTACGGTTTGGTCTGCACGGTGCGCTACTTCTATCCAAATATTCCCAAAAGTGAGATTCTTATTGAAAATTTAATGCTCTACAACTTTGTAAAACATACCAAAGCTGTGAAACTCGATCCTGAAAAGTTATTAGCGATTTAAAAAAGTCATTTTTGTATGAAAAACATTTTTTTCACCAACTTTAGGCTCGGGTATCAATGGGTTAATCTCATCCAATTTCGCTCAAAATTTACACAGATGCTTAAAATAGCCCAAAAAACAGTTTTCCGCTTGTGGAGCAGGGGGTAATTTTTTCTGGCACCCTAATGTACATAAAAAAAAATCTGAATAAATAAAAACTAAAAAAAAAAGTTGATAGTTTCATCTAAATCGGAATACCGATATCGATACAACTTCTAGAACAAACCGAGCAAAATCTATAAATACAGCCTTTTAACCTAAAATTTAGAACTTATAAATAAATTGTTGACAAAAAGTCCGCCATATTGGACGTCTTGAGCATATCGGTTCCCTTAGATCAGGCCTGCCCAACCTTTTCGGCTCAATTTTCACATTTTTGATCGGCAAAATTACAATTGTTAATTTTTTCATGGTTTCTTTGATGGAATCGGTTCTCAGATGACCAGTGAACATAACTTTTTCAAAAGCTTGAAAAAATATTTATACAAGTCGTTTTTATCTACATTTTACGTCAAAAATCAATCCGGCCCGCGGGCCGGACCAATTTTTCACTTAAAACTTACATAAAAACGACATGCAAAAATATTTTTTCAAACTTTTATCAAAGTTATGTTCACTGGTCATCTGAGAACCGATTCCATCAAAGAAACCATGAAAAAATTAACAATTGTAATTTTGACGATCAAAAATGTGAAAATTGAGTCGAAAAGGTTGGGCAGGCCTGCCTTAGATCCATCAATATTACAGGACTGTCGAGAACTGGCCTGTTACACGATTTGCGTCTAGCTTCTCGCTATTTTCGGGTTTTGTGCTTACACTATAATGGACTGACCCCGAATTTGAAGACTTGTATGGAAGAACCAATGGAGCAAAATGGCTTGCTTTGACAAAAAAAAACGAAGTTGACTTTATAGCTGTCGGCCACCATTACTAGTACCAACCACTAGTGTCTTCCTTTTTAACTACAAGGACTTCGCCGCCCTGGGCTCCTAAGTGTACTAGAGTATGGCACGGAGCGACGGCGCCGAATACCCATATTTGCACAAAGAATTTTAGAGCGCCCGCCGCGGGATTCGAACCAGCAACCTCTGGATTGTGAGCCAGTGCGCGGTCCGATTGATCCACACGGGCGGGACAAGGAGGGCAAATTGACAAAAAAAAGGCCATTCAAATATTGCGCCTTGCAGCGATTTCTAGAGTTTTGTGTCAATCGTGCTAGGCCTAGATTTTTTCATCACACTGCTTTGCAGGACTGAGAACTGTCAACTTTGCGCACTTTGCACCTCAGTAGAGTGCTGCGGGAAAATTTTCATCACAGTTGGCAAACTGATTTTCCATCACACTATCAAAGCAAAACAAGTGCAATGCATCGACTTCTGACCCCAATCTAGTCACCAAGCTGTGGTAGCCGAGGCAGTAAGTCATTGAGAAGGTCTGTTAAAGGTTCCTGGCTCGATTCTCGTAGTTGGGACTTAGAGTTTTTTTTGACAGGTTTTTTTTTTCTAATGAGCTCAAGGGCATAATTCTATACTTCGTAGACTAAGAAGCCTTTACATTTTTCAGTAAAAACAGTTGTTACCCTATTGGTGCTAGAACCGAAAGAACATATTTTTAAAAGACTTTATTGGAAAAGATTACATGTATTAAATGGCATTGGTACATTGGACAAGCTCCAGGGTAGCAAAGAGTAACAAATCAACCTCTCCATCGGCGAAACTCCGAGCATTCGTCCATCTCGTATTGATCGGTAGCGTGAATCCCGGGCAGCTTCTCTCCGCCGCTGTCTGTCGCCTCCTCATATGAGGACCGTAGAGGACGATAACCCTCAGGCCACTGGCCTTCATCGCCATGAAGGGGCCCCTCTCGGCAGCGCAGGATCAGCGGGTACTGAAGACGCCTGTCCGCAACGTAGCCAGCAACGCCCGCTGGTTGTCCACCATCCGTCCGGCAAAAAGTCAAAGATCCATCGTAAGCCTCCGCAACACCGCTGCATCCCGACACCGGAGACCACGATTCCGGAACAAGCCTTCGTCCCTTGAATCACTTAGCCGGTCCGTAAAACTTTCTCTGGGCTAGACGAGCCATTAGGTTCTGAACTTTCAAATAAAAATAAATAAATAGCATGCCATAGCAACGGATATTTTCGTCATCAGTGTGAAGAAAAATCACTGTGATGAAAAAATACTGTGATGAAAATAATTGCGCAACACTCTAGTAAAGTGCAAAATGCGCAATAAAAATACAAAAATTTAAACAGCTAATTGTAATAATTTTTCATCGAGTAGAAAACTGCTTAATGGTGCATATCAATCAACGCTTTTGTACCAAGATTTTTGTTATAGATATTTTGGTATCTTTAAAATTACGGGAACTATCGATATAATTTTTCATTCGTCCCTCAAAGTACTTGCCAACAAGATAATTTACACCAAAGTTTGATTATTTAAACAATTACATTGTTGCAGGATTGGGTCCATAAGTTTGTCACTTTTAGAATTAGAAGACAACAACTTCCTTGGTTGCTGTGTACATTTAATTGTTTTCACCCTAAAGTAAAATGAAAAAATAAACCGAAAATATTATAATCACGAACCTTTTTGTATCAAAAAAGTGGCACTTACTGACACCACGTCACAAAGTGTCGTTCCCAGTCTCTAGAATTTCATACACCACAAATGCGCATGTCCGAAATTTTGTTCTTCAATCAGGTTCTTGTCTTCGCTTGTGCTGGCAGTTTTAAAATTGACCTACATTTTGAGACGTTACAAATTGTGCTTTAATAACTTGATAGATTCAATTTATTGGTCTCTCCAAAATCAAATTTATCTGAACATTTTGAGAATAAGTTGCTCTTTATTCATATCCGTAAGTATTATTTATTTGGAATGAAACTTCAACTAAATAAGTTAATTTAATGGCAAGAAGGTGCCAGTAAAGTTGTTAACACAAGAGATACAATTAACCCATCACCTTCCCACACCTCTAGTGAACACGAACGGGCCCTAGAACGACCCCACATTTAACCATCATGTTCGCGGCTATTGAAGTGTTCCCCAATCATCCTCTTCAGAGCAGCCCTCTTCCCCCTGAAATGTAATTCCCTGTCGAACAAGGTTGGCATTCCCCAAGTACATGCTTCGCTAATTATGCAAGCACATGTTGAGTGGGTGGGCGTGGGGACAACGCAGGGTAAAGTGAGGTCGTATAGGGCGGTAAAGTTGGTTATTCCGGTGAAAAGGTTGTGGCAGAATCTAGCAGCACCAGGCAGCAGGCAACACCGACGGTTGAAGAGTGAAAGTAAGGGATCGTAATGCAAGAAGCGATTAAAAATTCATGTATCGTCTCACTATGTGAGAGTTGGCGAGATTTTAGAATGGATGTGTGCATGTGTGTGAGTGCTCATATTGCACGGGAGTGTGTGTGTGTGCAAAGCTGAACATTTTTCGTAGCAACGGAGATTTTGGTGAATGAAAAGTAGGACAAATTTTTCAACGCCTGTCGGTATCGAGATTGCAATCGGTGCAATATGTGTTGAATTGGACCGGGTGGATTAAGTGGAACATTGTTTTGTTAAAATTGCAATTTGAGGGTTTCGGTACAGTCCAGACTCGATTATCCGAAGGCCTTGGCAAAATTTCACTCGGATAATCGGATGACGAAAAAAAATTTTTTTCGTTGTCTTATTTTTGATTTTTGAGCTTTAGTATGAACCTTGAACTACCCTAAAGTGATTTAAAATTTTTATATACAAGGTTGCGCCCAAAATGGCGATGATGAAATATTGAAAAAATGCATTTTTATTTTACAGGCAATCAACCATTCAAATTCGACTAATATGAGGTCGCAGAACTTGAATTTGATGTTTAAAGTAAAAAATAAAAAAAATACGAAAAACAAATGTTCGTGATTCGATTATCCGAAGTCCCATACAAACCTTCGGATAATCGAAACAATTTAATGGTCTATTTTGAATACTGTAACGGTCAGTATCAGTGATGTGAATGGTTGATAGAAAAAAAACTATCATTTGATGATTCCTACACCAAACTATCAGAAGCTATAGCGACGGTCACTTTAACTTGTTAGTTCTCTTCTATTATCTCGTGATTGCCAGCATGAGCATTCTCTTTCTATCAACCCTTCTCTGTTTCTCGTTCACGAACAATCACCGAAGATTCTTCCGATCTCTCAGAAAATCGCAATGAAAGAACGCGAGAAAGAGATTGCGAAACGACCACGTGTTGTTTTGTGGCTGCTGTCTATTGAGGGGGAATGATTGTGAATGCAGGAATGAATTAAATAGGGAAAACAAGTGATAGAGATCGACAGTTCTTTTTGCTGAGAAAATCGCGACGTGAAAGTTGGGAGATAAATTTCGGGCATGATAATTATAGTCGATGTGAGCTGAAATTTTGATATTTTTACATCTCTGGTCAGTATGAATGGATATTTATTCAATGTTTCACCTTTGTTTTTCATTAATTAAAACAAAGTCATTAAAACAAGGGTTTTCCCTTAATGCTCCAAATTAGAGTATAGCCAACTCGAAACAGTTTAATTTTTAGAGTGTTCATTTTTCTTATTTATGAAATAATTTAAGACATTTTCAAACAACATTAAACTTTTGATAAACAGAACATCAAGCATGTGAGTATTAAAATTAAATATGTACTGCTTGAAATCCAAAACAAATCTGCCCAAATCAGTGCCCCATATAGCAAACCCTAGAGGGCAAGTAAAGTGCAATCGATATCAAGTCAATAATATGAAAATCGAGACTCCCAAGCCCTCGAAACCATGCCATGAATGGAAAATCCACCAACCAAGGCATCGTTGATGTGTGTGTGTGTGGGCTGGACGGTTTCGAGACACATAAGAAAAACAAAATAAAAATCTCTAGAGAAATTGTTGTGACGAGAAAAACGCAAGGACCAAACAGTGGGAACATCATGAAAACATCATTGGGAGACGGGTAGCAGCAGCATAAAAAAGTGTCACCACACACTCACGAGCACTGTTGAAGTCCTCGTTGAACAGCTGCTTTCTAGTATTGCTTTTATGTGGGAGAGTTGTGAGCATTTGTTTGCACACCCGAGTCGTGCGGTTTTTTCTTCATTCGTTTGATTTTATTTTGTTGAGATTTTAGAGCTGTTTTTTTTTTTTTTGAATAACATTATATTTATAATAATTATTGCATTAAATTATTCAAACCATTTACAGGAAAGGGAAATCTTAAAAAAATAATATCTGCACCACCCTAACAAAAAAAAACTTAAACTTGTCCAGACTGGAAGGTTTGTGGTGCAACTTGCATAGACGACGCCCTCATGTTATGCACGTGGGTGTTGCTGCTGCACTTTGTCGTCATTTCCGACGAAGGATTTCTGGAATCGCTTTTCCATTTGCTCATTCGAATGTCAATAAAGGGAAAACTGAACCGGAGAGTAAAAAAGTTCCAGCGTCTTGTCGTTGCAGCGTGGGTGGATAATGCGTTTCTAATGAGGTTCTCATGGAAGGATTTGAGGTTATTTTAAACTGCATTGAATTTGATTGACATGTCATGAGGCAAAAACAAATAATTGGCGAAAAGTAGAAGTTATTACAAAAAAACAATGAATTACAATGATTTTAATATTTAAAAATAGGAAAGAAAAAAATAGTTCAAAGTTTTTTTGTTAGAAAAAAAATTTCGTCTATTTTAAAAACCAACTATTGCAAATCAACTGGAAACCATTTACAAAAATTTACAAAAATTTACAAAAATTTACAAAAATTTGCAAATATTTTTAAAAAATTACAAAAATTACAAAAATTTACAAAAATTTACAAAAATTTACAAAAATTTACAAAAATTTACAAAAATTTACAAAAATTTACAAAAATTTACAAAAATTTACAAAAATTTACAAAAATTTACAAAAATTTACAAAAATTTACAAAAATTTACAAAAATTTACAAAAATTTACAAAAATTTACAAAAATTTACAAAAATTTACAAAAATTTACAAAAATTTACAAAAATTTACAAAAATTTTCAAAAATTTACAAAAATTTACAAAAATTTACAAAAAGACAAAAAGACAAAAAGACAATAAGACAAAAAGACAAAAAGACAAAAAGACAAAAAGACAAAAAGACAAAAAGACAAAAAGACAAAAAGACAAAAAGACAAAAAGACAAAAAGACAAAAAAACAAAAAGACAAAAAGACAAAAAGACAAAAAGACAAAAAGACAAAAAGACAAAAAGACAAAAAGACAAAAAGACAAAAAGACAAAAAGACAAAAAGACAAAAAGACAAAAAGACAAAAAGACAAAAAGACAAAAAGACAAAAAGACAAAAAGACAAAAAGACAAAAAGACAAAAAGACAAAAAGACAAAAAGACAAAAAGACAAAAAGACAAAAGACAAAAAGACAAAAAGACAAAAAGACAAAAAGACAAAAAGACAAAAAGACAAAAAGACAAAAAGACAAAAAGACAAAAAGAAAAAAAGACAAAAAGACAAAAAGACAAAAAGACAAAAAGACAAAAAGACAAAAAGACAAAAAGACAAAAAGACAAAAAGACAAAAAGACAAAAAGACAAAAAGACAAAAAGACAAAAAGACAAAAAGACAAAAAGACAAAAAGACAAAAAGACAAAAAGACTAAAAGACAAAAAGACAAAAAGACAAAAATACAAAAATAACAATAACAGTACACTAAATATAAAATAGCAAACAACTACATAATCATTACAAAAAATAAGACAACAGTTAACCACCATAACCTCGAGTAAACACACTCGAATGATCCAGATTCCGGACGCCGCCAACAGTCTTAAAGTAGGTACACGTGCTCTAGTTCCTCCAGAAGTGTATTCTGTACTAGTACACTTGTTACACTTTTCGCCGCGGGAGTAAAATTTTACGAGGCAATTATGATGTTTGTGGTGCGTGTTCGGGGTGTTATTGAAATCTTTGGGTTCGGTTTTCCAGGCAAAATAGCTGTACAGCATGCATGCAGATAAAATTAGTTGGAATGCTACTTTTTATATCGGCATCGTAATCGTAAATATTTGTATGATTTTCACTTTATGTGCTCTTTTTGCACCACGTGAACTGTGTGCTACTGTTTTAGCATTACACATCATAGAAAAGACACTTGGTTGAGCAGACTTGAAGAAATTGATAAGTGGAAAAGGAGAAATAATAATTCTAAAACTATTTTAACTTCTTTTAAAGTTGCATAGACTGTTTTAGATTAAGACTTTTGATGTCTTCAAGAAGTTTAAAGTATATTCTCCAAATATATATTTCCCTTTGCAAATTATCTACGAACGCAACACTTAAAAGCTCCCGAGCAATTTCCTTCCACACTTCAATTTACGTTCTGCTTCCAACTTGGCAGGCCCTAGGGCGGGAAAATGAGCCAAGTAAATGCTCCAAGGACCAATTCCAGAGCTCAGCGTTCCATAAGCATGGCCTCCCAAAGAGGTACCTCAGAAAAGTCTTTGCCTTATTTCTCGTCCCTCCTCTTGGCCAGGTACATATAATCCGGTTTAGATATTTTCATCTTCTTGGCCATGCTCTCAACTTTGTTTTCATTTGTTGGACCCTCAATCGCTGAAGATGGTAGAAGAAGGGTGGCTCGTGCTTTGGCCCCGCCGTTTGCCGCTTTTTAGGGGGGAGAACACATCTATCACCAGCCACGAAACATTAGTTCTCACTTTTCGGTTCGGGAAGGGAGGAAAATTGTGGGAGTTGCGCGACGTCTGTCTGTGAAAAATGTGTTTGTGGGAAATTCAACAGCTGATCGGGAAAAAGAAAAACTTCGGGCTCAATAATGCGAGCGATTAAATTGTTTATTGGGAGAAAATGTGTATTTAAAAGTGACACGGATTTTAATTCTGTGTTGAATTTATTTCGTATTTGAAAGCAAAGCAAAACCAAGATTGAAAAAAAATCCATAGTTGTTTTTTGAACATTGCTTTAATACCAAAACTTGGTATTGCCATGGTTTAATTTTTAGGTATTCCCGCGCCCTTGGAAAATCAGATTTTGGTATTCCTGTGGTCTTCCACATACATGATTTTGGTATGATTTGATGGTATTTTACCATCTATTACTGGGCAACCAAGAGCACATTTTGGTCGCTGGTATTTGCACAAGAAATACCAAAATTTGGGTTTTATCCCTTGTTCCCGAATCCCATATCCCCGAAAATCATTTCCCCGAAAATTCCACATTCCCGAAAATCATTTCCCCGAAAGTGCCATTTCCCCGAAAATCATTTTCCCGAAATTTCCACATCCCCGAAAATCATTTTCCCGAAATTTCCACATCCCCGAAAATCATTTTCCCGAAATTTCCATATCCCCGAATGTCATTTACCTGAATGACCATTTTACCGAACTGTCGTTTTCCCGAATTTACATATACCCGAATGGATATTTCCCCGAAAGTTCCATTTTCCCGAATGATATTAACATAGATATAAACTAAATTGTTTTTTAGGAATATATTAAAATCTTCTACGTGTGTTTTTAAATATGAAAAAAAAGAAAAAAAAAAAACAAATAACCGTAGAAGGCCATTCATAAACCACGCGGAAACTTCAAGAAAGCGGGGTTTTGAGATCATCCACGTTCAATAAAAAAGATTTTTTTTTTGTATGGGCAATTTTCCGCAAAGCACATTTTTCCATAACGGTATCCACGTGGTAAGGATTGCACAGCAACGATATCTTTAAGCGACGACTCGAAACGCAGGAATCAGTTTGTTCTAGATTTTTTTAATTTTTTTAGTTAAATCTCAATAGTTGATTATTGAGCAGTGCGTGGCCGAATGGTTACGCTGTCCGCTTTGTAAGCGGATGATTCTGGGTTCGATTCCCATCTGCTCCAACCTTCCATCGGATGAGGAAGTAAAATGTCGGTCCCGGCCTTGGTTGTTGTTAGGCCGTTAAGTCATTCCAGGTGTAGGAGTCGTCTCCATGCCATAAGTACAAACAACACACCAAACCAAGCCTACTCCGGTGGAATCGCTGGCGGCGGTTGGACTCGCAATCCAAAGGTCGTCAGTTCAAACACTGGGGTGGAAGGTTCCTTGGAGTAGAAAGAGGTTTGGGTGCTCTCCCCATTCAAGCCTTCGGACTCCTAGGTTCGAGCAGAAACTTGCAATAGAGACCACAAAAGACCCGGGGGTCGTTAATGTGAATGGTTTGATTTTTTTTTTTGATTGTTGATTATTGAATTACAAAATGATTTTTTTTCATATTTCATCACCGCCATTTTGGATTTAAAATTACTTAATCACTTTAAAGTAGTTTAGGGGTTATTACCCGAAGTGAACTTTTGACAAGGCCTTTGTATAACCGAGTCTGGACTGTTTTTTGATTTTCAACTATGCAAAAAAAAGCGAAATGATCAATGTATCAAATCGACGCTGTCGTGCTATCTTGTCGTTTGTCGCTTTTTGACGTTCCGAAAAAAACGCGTGTTAGTGTTTGACCTTGAATAAACGAAAAATAGAGCACGCTATGTAAACAATAACAAACACGTTTTGTTTGGTTGACCATTCTGTGCATTGTCCTGAAATTTGTTTGAATTTGGTTGCTAAGGTCCCGAGTTATAATTACAAACGTTAACGGTAGTCGGGCATGTACGTGTGTCAAACGCATTCTGATCTGAAACCTCTTTGGCCAGTTGTTGCACTTACAGCAATTTTCAGAGTGTGTCAAGTTAGCACGAGACGACATTTTTCGGTATTTATTGAATATCTCAGAATTGAAATCGAATTTTGGGTATCTATATAGGTCAAAAGATGAGGCATTGAGCTCGACTGCGACGAAATGAGAAAAATAGGCAAATGTATTAAGCGGCACGCAGCTATTTAGATTTGGTCATTAGAAATATGTACTCTGCTCAAGATGTTCTTCTTCTCTACATCATTTGTCATAGTCGGAGTTTTTGTTGGATTCGGCGGAGTCAGGTCTTTTTAAAAGGCAGTTGGAGTAACTAAATCTCAGAATCCGGATTTTTTTTAACGTTTAATTGTGGACATGATACTTCATTGATCGCTATTTCCCCGAACCCGGTCAGGCGGGTATGCCCGTTGCCCAGAACCGCGCGCGCGGTTCTGGGCAACGGGCATACCCGCCTGACCGGGTTCGGGGAAGTGGCGTTCGGGGAAATGGCCGTTCGGGGATATGGTCATTCGGGAAAATGATTTTCGGGGATGTGGAAAATTTGGGGAAGTGGCCATTCGGGAAAATGGTTTTTAGGGGAAGTCGCCATTCGGGGATGTGGCAATTCGGGGAAATGGATTGTTCGGGGAAATGATTTTCGGGTAAATGACATTTCGGGAAAGTGTCTTTTCGGAGATGTGGCATTCGGGGAAATGTCTTTTCGGGAATGTGGGTTTCGGGGAAATGTCATAGATTCGCAACAGCCAAATCTACTCACCTGATGATTCCATGTTGTTCTTATTGATATTCTTCACCACATCGAATGCATTTGTCGTTGATGAACGGCCTGTGCTTGAAGTTCTTGAAGATTCTAAAAAATAATAAGATTGAAAAATAAGTGTTATTAAAATGAAACTGGATTCAAATTCACCAAAATTCAATAATATGTCGATTAACTCGTTTTTCAAAGTATTTGGTTATCCCAACTTAGAGAAATTTCAACGTTTTAAAAAAAATATAGTGGGTATATAAAAAAAATTGAAAATCAGCTTTAACATTTTTGGGTTGTAAGTCTTTTTAGCGCAAAATTAATTATCTCATCAAAATTTATAAAAAAAAAATCCCATAGTTTCAGAGGAATTTGATGAAACCAAAATGTGCCATCCTGACTTAAAAATTTTTTCCACAATTTCAAGTCATTTCTTTAGGGGGTACATCAAAAATGTTTAAAATCAAGTTTGAAATTTCAGGTTTTCAATGAAAGCGTTCGCTTTGAGACATTATTTTAGCGCAAAATTAATTATTTTGTCAAAATTTGTCAAAATTTTCCCATAGTTTCAGAGGAATTTGATGAAACCTTTCAATACCAAAATAATACCAAAATGTGGCATCCTGACTTCGACATTCTTCTACAATGTCAAGTCATTTCTTTAGGGGGTATATCAAAAATGTTTAAAATCAAGTTTGAAATTTCCGGTTTTCAATAAAGGCATTCGCTTTGAGACATCATTTTAGCGCAAAATTAATTATTTTGTCAAAATTGGTCAAAATTTTCCCATAGTTTCAGAGGAGTTTTTGATAAAACACTGTAATACCAAAAGAATACCAAAATGTGGTGTTCAACCATTGGGGTTCGTTCAAAAATTACGTCCGTGAATAGGGGGAGGGGGGGGGTCTAGGGTTTGTGACAGCCCATGTTAAAGGTATAGGAAAAGTGCGTGACAGGGGATAGGGTGGGGGTCTGAAATCCCGAAAATCTCTGGACGTAATATTTGAACAAACCCTTGACAAATCCTGCAATTTTGCAATATCAAAACAATACCTTAAATTGGTATGATACCACATTTTGCTCTTGCGTAATCCTTAAGACAAATTTTAAAGGGTCCAGGAATACCAAAATTTGGTATTGATACCAGAGAAAGGTATTATTACGCATTTCCCTTGTTATTTACCCATGCTCGGGTCCAAACTGCACTGAACATTAGTGATATTCCAATGTTTTACCTTTTGACATTGACAGATCCTCAAAATTTGATTGCAATCCTGAGATATTCAATCAAAACCGAAAAAAACGATTTTGGAAACATATCACTGTTAACAAATCCAACAACATAGAGTTACCCATTTTTTTCACGGAAAAAAATCATCCGTATACGTTATTTAAATCTATAAAACCGATAAACACATATATCAGCTTAAGTTTTTTTAATCGGGGATTTTTTTGGCGATTTTATCATTTAATAAAGCTGCCGATCCCTGTTGCTAAAGGGCGCGGGTTCGATTCCCGTCTTATCCTCCTGGAGCTTTTCGTTAAATGATTGTCCTGTTTAGTATTAGTATTCAATCTGCAAAGACCGGTGCGGATGCCGGCGGATACAAATAAGAAAATCAGAAAGAAGACTTACATATCTTTGACAATCCGAAAAAGTTGACAACTAACAGAAAATAATAGGTCAGCGAATTCCGAATAAAAACACAATAATACAATAAATCAATCTACAAAATTAAGAATACAATAAAGCAAAGTCCTTTTATTGAATTTTTTATCCTTGCCACATGAAATATGACACCACGTTTCACCTTTCTCCCTAAAAAAGGTGTCAAAATAAATAATACCCTTACTGAGTCCTGTCCCAATTTAGGCCCCATTGAGCATTATCCCTTTCCCCAAACCCGAAAAACCGAGCAAAAGTGAAATTTACGAGACCACCCTCACAAGGCTTAGCAGGCAGTTATGCTTGCAGGTCGGAAAAACTCCCAGTCTGCTGCGAGATTAAAGAAACAGACACACGCTCGCTCATGTTGGGGCAGGCCGGAGAATCTGAATGGGTGGCGTCGTCGTCGTCGTCGCCTTCTTCGATGTTCGGTACACTTTACGCCAGGCAATTTTTCAAGAATGGTTGGATGGGAGGTTGGCGAGGGGGATGCGCACTTCGAGATGCGCCTGGCCGCCTCCGATTGCTGGCGGCAGCAGCCCTCCGTTTTGGGTTGTTTTTCTTAGACGCGAAGGAAAATTCCGAAAAATAAGCATTAAACGGGACTCCCCCCTTGGCAACATGCACTTTTTTTTGCTGTTGTTTGCTTGAATCTTATGATAAAGTTATCCCCACGTCACATGACTTTATTTTGGGGGTTGTTTTGAGCGCGCGCGGGGTGTGTGTCTTCGGTTGGCGACCGCCAGGCGGCAGCACCGTCACTAGCTGTCAAAACTTGCAAACTGGCGCTCACCCTGGCTGGCTGGCAGCTGAACCGAGCTGGGACATGCTGATTTATTCAAACCGTGTCCATTCAGTCGGTTACGTCGCGTGGCGCGAATCGGTCTTGAATCTTGAGACAAACGGGGAAAGGTCTTGGCGACGTCCGCGGTCTTTACGCGGGTCTTAAAGTGACGTTTTGTGTGGATTCCGAATAGGCCGGTTAGAGTTCTGTGACGACACGGTTCACGCGCGTGGCAGTGCGTGGCTGGTGGCGGTCGTTTGTCCAACAGACGGCGTGTTTACTGGCCGTCAAGTAGGCCCGGAAAAGTGGGTGAAAAGTGTGAGTTGGAAACGGTTTAACGGCGCGTCGTTAAGGTTAGGTTCAGTGGGCTAGTGGGTGAAATGCGATAATCGATGAAGTTTATTTTATTTTTTTTTCTGGTGAAATATTTACTGAGTGTATGTGGTGGCGTGGCGGGAAAGGAAATCCTTGGTGGTTGCTTTTTCTTTGAAAGGAAAAGGGAACGTGAGTGTGTTTCTACGAAAGGAAGAGTTTTGCCAGCCAGCCAGTCAGTGTATGTCGTTTGGGACCTGTTGAATTCATGCGTTCGTGATAGCGCTAAATTATGTTTTTCCATAGAGTAGAAGTTTAAAGTGAGCATCTGAATATATCATTTGATGTAATGGTTCCATTTGATTACTTAAAATATTCGAGTTAATTCTAATCAAAACCGAGTAATGATGTGTATGTGACTTTACAGGTTAGTAATTAAGAACTCGATAATGTTTTAGTAGACGGTAGATTTTTTGTTGTTATACTGCTCTGATATTTTACCTTATTCATATACTAAAGCTAATGCAATAATGTCTTTAAATTGAAGTGTTGAATTATTTTGTAAATCAACTCTTTTTCTTATTTAACCTGAGCGTTGACCTGCTTATAAATATTAATAATAAAAAAGTAGTAAGATTGAAGAGCAAACCAAGCCTTCCTACTCGGAAAATCTATCACGAGATGGTTTTCAGAAGACAAAGAACTATAGTAAGTTTAACCTAGTGCTATGGTTTTCCTCTTCTGTTAATGATGATTAGTCTTGCTGTATTTTCTTGGTGTAGTAATAGTAATAGTTACACTTCAAATTATTTGTTTTTTTGGTGGATATTGATTAGACATATTTTCGAGGTGACTAAAACTATAGTCCATACTCGATTTTTCAAAGTTCTAATTTTTTTTTTGATAATCGAATCAGGAAAAAAATGTTTATTTTTATTTTGGGCTCTTCGGATAATTGAGACAGACCGGGAAAGACATCAAATAGACTGCAAAACGTAAAAAAAGGTTTAAAAGTTGAAATTACAAGTAACGGTTTTAACGTTTCAATGTAAAAGTGTTTAAAAATGCATTTTACACCTGTCTAGTTGTTTTGCAACCATAAGTCTCCAAAATATCCAAGCAGTGAGGGTTTGTTCAAATATTACGTCCAGAGATTTTTGGGATTTCAGACACTTCCCCCCTCCCCCCTGTCACGCACTTTTCCTATACCTTTAACATGGGCTGTCACAAACCCCAGACCCCCCCCCCCTCTCCCTATTCATGGACGTAATTTTTGAACGAACCCTGACGAAAAAAAAGGTTTTTGGTGGTGTACATTGGAATTTCAGAAAAAAAAACATTTTTTTTAAACGAGCTCAAACAAGCTAAATATTATTATCAATCCAGAAAAATGCATTTCAGATTGTTTTCAGATAATAAAACTTCTGTTTCCATTGAAATGTTTAAGTGTTTTGAAAAAATATTTTGAAGGAAGGAAAAAGATTTGTAACGGCCTGAACTGAGATATTTTGAAAAGTAATGATTGCAAAAAAACTGGAACGGTGTAAAATGCATTTGAAACACTTTTTTCATTCAAATGTTAAAACTAGGCTTGAAATTTCAATACTTATATTAGTTATAATTATAATTTTCACAAAAATACGTATTTTGAAAATGCAATTTTTCTCGAAAAAATACTCCAAAATTCAGGTTTTGCATTACAGGTTTCAAAAGATCGGGAATATTTCAAACTTTTCTATAGTTGCAATACAATTTTTTGAAAATAATCTAAACTTGCTGGAATATTTTTCAACTGGTAAGATTTTTCTCAAGATTATTATTTTTAAAACATGTACTGAGGTAGGCCACATAAGGTTCACGCTTTATTTTTGAAAACAAGTTTTTACAATAGTGTTTTTAAAAAAATGCGTTGAAAATTCTTATCTTGAATCCCGAGGTGACTTTGATCGTCATAGTTTTTCTTGTTAAAATCTGATTTAAGGTGTTTATATTTTATTTTCACGTCAAATGTACCATCAATAAGGTTGATGATATAGTTTTTAAGAAAAAAAATGTTTATATTTAGTTAACTAAGTTTATAAACTTTTTAACAAAATACATATAATTTTTTGGTGAAATTGATAAAAAGTCAGAATTTTGCCCGAAATTCGTTAAAACTAGTTTTGTTTATAAAATTATCAATCGTTTTAATCTGAATTTGAAACACCAATGAAAAGATTTCGCATTTTATATGAAATTTGTTCTTCTGAAAATGGCTATTAATTTGAAGAAAATTGAATTATGTTTCAAATACAGATAATATTTATTATTAACAAAATTTTTTACCTTCTCCTAGTGGAAAATTGTCCAAGAAATCCGAAAATCTAGAGGTTTTTGAAAAGGACATATAAGCTATTGTCTTTCATATGTTTGTGAGACCTTATCAAAAAGAAAAAAAAAACTCTGGAAATGCATTCCGTATTCCGATTTGAAATTCATTGAAAAAATCATGACACTTTGGGAATATTAAAGTAATACTATTCATCAACATTCTCTTAATTATAGTTAACTTATTTTTTAAACTTGCTAAAAGTTTATGAAAACTTCTTCTAGTAGTACTTTGAACACGGTCAGTATGATTCCATACCATTCCGTACGTATTTAATTTGTACTATTTTCAATTTTGCGGAAAAATCTCAATCCCATCACCTCGTTTTACGGTATCAAAAGATCGAGAATATTATGCATTTTGAAGCAATAATATTTTTATAAATACAGTCCAGACTTGACTATCTTAAGCCTACAATAGTTTTGAATATCAAAAATTCCAACCAGAAATGAGCGACAATAATTATAATTGATTTTTTTAAATACTTAGTTCCTGAGTTAACACCTCGCAAAGAATTAAAATAATGAACAATGTGTTTTTTTTATTCAGAGTGTTGTCCTATTAGCCTTCATTTTTCAGTCTATAAGTAACGCGATAATTTTTGATGATTTTTTTAAACAATTTGGAAAATTCTGGCGTAAAGTGAAAACAGGAAAATTGGATATGGACTACAGCTCAAGTCAACTTAATAAAAAATGAATGAAATAAAGAAAATGTTATTCAAATAGCTTATTTTGTTTGAATTCACTGAAAATCTTTTTTAGGTCAAAATTTTGGTTTTGCATGCATTCAATTATCAATCAAACATTTCAATAAAAAAAACCCTTCATCAAAATAGGAAAATTCCTGCACATCGCCGTTGCACCTCCAACACACACACACACCAGGGTTACACCAAAACCGTGACGCGTGGTGTCTCATTAATCATTCCACGCTTGGATATTACATATCATTCGTCATTCAAGATCACCAGCACCACCCTCCGTTTGGGGTATGATGGAAGAGTGTGGTGAATATTGACTTGATTGAATTACCACATTGGTGCGTGCTACTCTATTTGATATGTGCGACACTAACTGATTGTGTCCGAAATGCATCCACTAGAATTTTAGGGGAAAGGGTTGTTGTTTTGGCTTTCGTTGTAAAAAAATATTTTGTTATATATTTTAATTGTTTTTTTTTTATCTTATTGAAAAATAAATCAATAAATAATTTCTTTCTTACAGCCATTTACTCTATCAAATGTCCGAATGAACTTGGTCCAAAGAGTGATGGTTTCTACGCAAAATAAAAAAACAGTGTCAACGTTCAATAATTTATGCTGCTGGCGTTGCATGTGAAACGTGGTGACCGGCGGCGCCACCGATTTGGCTCAGGCCTACCTTTTTTTTGCAAATTTTGAACACTTTTTGGAGACCGGTTCGCGGCAGCCGTTTGAAGCAGACGTTATAAATCTTGACCAGCCTAGCCAAATTTCTTTCACAAGTAATCGGTTAATTAATCAAAATTAATTACGTGTTGAGTGTGATGGGCAAAATTAAGGGGAAGTACTTCCCGTGGCCAACATTAGTATCATCTCAGGGGAAAAATCTCCAACGGATTGGAATCAGTAGTTTATTCGAGGAAGTCTCCAAGGAGAATGAAATTAGTCCATGAAAAATATATTACAGTCAGTTGAATGAAACTTGTCAAGTTGAAAAATTATAGTGCAGGAAACAGTTTTTATTCAACTGATTCTTCAGAACCATCATCACCTACAATATCAGACAAAAAAGTGCGTACGATCTGCGAACTCTACAAAGCGACTTAGTCGCGTCCAAACAGTTGTGATTAAACACAAACAATAAATCAGCCGGCCCAAGACTTAGCGACGGTGTTTTGTGTCCGCGTGGCCAATCCTAACGGTCGGCGATAATCGTTACCAGTGTCTAATTTGAGTGGGTCGGCACGTAAATTAATGGCACCTCATCTAATGAAAATTTCTCCCCGTGAAAACTCACGCCAAAGATTAGACTGGGGGAGAGCGTCGAGGGGAACCTAATTTTATTTGATCTTGCTGGCAAAAAGATTGTCGGAGCGTGTAAAACGTGTCCGTCGTAAGTGTGTTTGAATTTGAAAATCTGTGTCAAAACGATTTCGAGCAACAAGATTCCGCATTTATAAAAATATCATCACGACGCGGTTGTTTGTTTTGAACATGATACTGCTTTCAAAGCATCTTGTTTGACTGCATCGTGGTTAATATTTCATTTTGAGATGGTATGATTGAAGTGAAAAATATGATTCAATTCATTTGAACTGTTTAATTTTCATATTTCACGCATAGAAATCTTGTAAGCAATTGCGATAATTCCATCGCTTTATTCGAAGATTTCTCAGAAAAGGTTTTCGAAATCGACAACATTATCTTTAAAAAAAACTAAAACTCGTGTTCGTGAGCTGGATACAATGCACAGCAAAAAAAAAGTTGAATATTGGAATGTTGAAATTTTGTGAATATTACCTCATTTTTTAGTAATATTACCAAAAAAATGTGTAAAAATGTGAACCTGATGAATATGCACCAGAAACTGATGAAAATTTATCAGTTTCTGATGTCATATTTCACATTTTTTTCGCCACAAAATCTACCACCATTTCCTGATGAATATAACCATCTTTTTTTCTGTGTGGTCCAGATCACAAAATTATGTGTAAATGGATTTTCCTCAAAATGCAACCTGGCGCTTAAAATTTAGCCTGCGCCTTTTTGGGATATTTGAATTTTAAATTTGCATGTTTTTTACCGTAAAATGGCAGTAACTTTTGACTTGTCATAAAATAAAAATGTTTATTTTTAGAGCTCTAATAGAGCCCCGCATATCACTTTTCTCTAAAACTCAACCCTGAATTGACATGTTCAAAAAACTGATTTTTAGAGGTTTGCTCAGATGCTTTCTCGAAATTTGGTCGTAGAAAGCGTAGATTACGAGATAAAATGTTGGTGTCTTCGACAAAGTTGCTTAGATTAGCAAACCCAACAACTTTTTAGAAGACAACAAAAAATCCCAAAAATATTCCGAAAAAGTTAGACTTTGAAAATCACCCTAATCGTGAACCACCCTAATTTTCAACCAAACCAAAAGTTGCCCCTTTTCATTTACAACAACTCTTCTGAAGACACCAAAGCTCCAAAAGTTCACTGTTTTTCGGAAAATCCATCTCCACTTAATTTTGCGATCTGGACCACTGTACAATGAGCATTTAAAAAAAACAATGCTAACACTTTTAAGTCCATTAGAAATTTCAAAATTCAATTGCAAAAAACAGGAAATTTTCATTCAAAAGTTTGTACTGCCCCTGATCGCATAAATGTCCATATGCATTTTCATCGTTTTTGAGTTATTGATGCAGTTTGGTTCAAAATTGTGTGCTCTTTCAAAAGAGCCTATAACATCCAGTACTTTGTTCTAGAAATCAGGAGGAAATCCAGTTTTTTTGCGAAAACTTAACATGTAGCCTTATGTATGGGACAAACTTCAAATGCGTTTTTCTCAGCTTGCTGTTTTTTCATATGGGACATTTATGCGAACATGGGCAGTGTAGGACTTAGTAGTCTTAATTGTTTTAGGCCTCATCATTGAATTTATATTTTCTTTTAAATAAATATTTTCCGATTTTCTCAACTTTTAATTCAAATCAATTTTATTTAAAAAGTTGTTTAAAATTGACAAACAAACCAAAATCTGTCGAAATCTGTCAAAATCTGGCATTTCCAGTTTTATCTGGCAACTTGGCAACCCTTTCTATATTCCGAATCCCATGAGCTTTGTGCCTAAGCTATGCACTGAGTGGTTTTTAACCGAAGTAGCCTTGTGATTTTTTGAAAAAATATTTTGAAATAATGATTGGAAAATGATTATACGAATATTTTAGGCAAACTGTGAACATTTTGATTTTCTATCATTAAATTTAACTTTTTGCTCAACCAACCAATCATGCACATTTTTATAGCTCAGATTGGGTTCAGCAATGGAATTTGTCGTTGAAATTTCAGGAACATTTTTAAAGCAATATTACAGTACTAGTAACCTTTAACAATTCAAATGATAGGATGAAATATTCAAGGCAAACCTTTCCTCCCAAAATGCCCACAAATTGCCTGCGACAGAGAACAAAAGCTCAGCCAGACCACGTCGTCATTTAAGCTCAAATTGTAAAGTTTCCAGGAAATGCCAGACTGCGCTTTCGAACCAAAAATTCCATTCGGCTAAAATTGTTCGGCGAATCACGCGGGAAAAGCCCGCAGATGGTGTATATCAGAGTGGATGGGGAGCTTTGAATTTAAATTGGGTTAGGATTTTCATCCCGAGGGTGCGCTATGGGGAAGGCAGGAGACTCTCCAATTTTAGCTTTTGACTGAAGTTAAATTGACATGAATGGTTTTGTTACAGCTTGGAGCTTGAATTTAAGTTGCTAATTAGTTCTTTAACTTCAGTTTAAAATAGCTGTTTCTTCTCTTTAAAGACAGCTAAATTATGTATTTACTGCTAAATCACATGGGACATAAGTTTCAATTGCTGGCAAAATGAAATCTATTTTAAGACACACCAACCATCAATCTTTAACCCCGGACAAACACCTTCTCACCCCCAACATCACCATCATAATGGAGAGACACGCACATGCCTTCCGATGAGTTGGCAAATTCAGTTCACCCGTGAAAAGTCTCGGTGTCATCAAATCGGGTTGGTTTCGCAACCTTTTAACTTTTGGCCCGGATTTACTTGGGCATGGTTCCGACTTTGATACTTTTCTTGCAATCTTGCCCAGTTCCAGGCCTTGTGGCAAGACTAGCACGAGTACAACTGCCAGAGAAGTTTTCTTGCATCACAGATCACAAATGGGATTACACTTGGAGAAAAAAAAAACTCTCAGCTTAGAAGAAGATAACAACACTGCTCTCCACCAATGTTTGTGCACGCTGGCTTTTCCGACAACATAAATGGATCACAAGCCAGGAAGCCAGTGTAAAAGAGGAGCTTTCTCTTTTCGCACGTTTCCTGTGGCGCCCCATTGGCATGTTTTTGCTAACCCCTCTCGGTAGGAACGAAAATGCCTTACTGAGTAAATCTCTGGAAATTCAGCTTTAATTTACAATTTTGAAATATTACTCTTCGGTATTCAGGTTTTTTTTTAACACGAATGTTGTTTTGCATGGATTTAAGACTTCTGTCCCACTATTTTCTATTTTACCACCATTTCCTTGGAAAAATATTTTCGGATTTTTTAGGTTCTTAAAACTTATTATTTGCCTGAAAAAAACAAAATTTTTATTTAAGCATTGATGAAAAAATCAAGAAATTTTCAGTTCACAAATAGAATAGAGAGTGATGCTTCTCGAGATTTTTAATTTCCCGGGAATCGAGAGTTGAATTTTGCAATTTTGCAGGAATTCCGAGGACCCGCGAGTTAATTTATTTTGGCAAAATAATTGATTTGTTGATAGAAATTCAAAAGAATTAAAACAAATTTATAACATTTGTATAAATTTAATATCATTAAGTCATAGCTATTCAACACAAAAAAAGTTTAACATCGACATTTCAATTACTTTGTGGAAAACTATCTACGTGTTGAAAAATCTTCCAAAATGTGCTGGTACAAGTTAAATTCAATGGCTTGTTGGGACTCAAAACTGTACCGAATTATTATTTTTACACTAAACAAATTTCCTGAGTTTAATGAATTTGTCTGTGTCGTGGTTTGTGTTGGTAGACATCAATTTGTCAATTGAATTTTTATAATTCGTAAACAAAAGTTTAAACATCAATTAAAAAAAAAACTTCCCGATTTTTGCAATAATCCAATAAGGAGCCTAAGCAACATTTCAAAGTTTTTCAACCTAGAAGGAAAGAAGTCTGTTATTTTAACAACCTTGCTTTTTTAATTTCGGTGCTGTGACTGCCCAATAGCCTGTCCCATTTTGAGGTCATGTCGAGGAATTTCAGGTGCTCACTTCTTAAATGGTAGATTATGATGTTAGGAACAATGTTTTCTTAGACAAGAAAAAATAATAAAATACTTTCTCGCACCCCCTAGTCGATTTACTGAAAAAAGTCACTTTTTTGAACAAATTTTCTAAAATCGCTTGGAATCAATACAAAAACTGTTTCGATCAGGTGTGTATTATCTTCAAACGATAGGTTTTTGTCCATAGATTAAGATGCACTATCAGTATTGGACGAAAATTTAAGTTTTTGGACTCTCCCAGGCGGATTTGTGTCGAAAAAATCGCATTTTTTCGAAACTTTTTTCAGAAATGTTAATTTAATTTAGGGTAGCCTATTTTTCCCAGTGAAACCAATACGTGCAGCTTGTAGGAAATTTCATGGCGAACATTTTTCCTTCTGAGAAAATGCAATTTCGACACTCCAGAGCCGAGATATTTGAGTTTTAGTGAGGAAAAAAGTGCCAATTTTCAAAATTTCTCAGAATTCTGAAGCAAGGCCTACTAATTACACGATGTAGCAAGCATATGTCTCAAAGGTCAGGGTATGCTTTTTATAGTAATTTTGGCCGCTGAATCCGAATCTGAAATCAAATTTCGTGCAAACAGTGATGTTTTGGAGCTACACCCTTTTGGAATGTTATTTGCGTGTTTAAGAGGCAGTTTTTGTAAATATTGCTCGGTTTGTTCTAGAGGTCGTATCAAGGTGCTCCGATTTGGATGAAACTTTCAGCGTTTGTTTGTCTATACATGAGATGAACTCATGCCAAATATGAGCCCTCTAAGACAAAGGGAAGTGGGGTAAAACGGGCATTGGAGTTTGAATTTTCCGAGGATTTCGAATATGACAAAAGTGAGACTAAACAACAGGACAATAACTAACGTTGTAAAATGTTTGTTATAGAAAAATCGAAAAACTATGAGAAAAACTGCGATTGGCCAAAAAAGTTATTACCGTAGGCTTATAGTCCATGAAATTCCCTAACTTGAACTAAAAGAGTATGGGTGTTGGAGGCTGTTGCAAAAATGTATTGAGGTTTAAAAAAAAACAATTTTTAACAGTAATTTGCAAAAGCTATGAGAAAAAGTTAAACCAATCTTGGATGTCTATGGCTCATTTTGAAGTGCTTCAAAAGACCATTCAAATGCATCTAAGATAGTTGAAATTGATGAAGTTTTACTTAAATGCGAGCAATTTTAAGATTTTTTATGTTTTTTGGACCTCAATCTTCAATGCCCGTTTTACCCCACTTCCCTTTGTCTTAGAGGGCTCATATTTGGCATGAGTTCATCTCATGTATAGACAAACAAACGCTGAAAGTTTCATCCAAATCGGAGCACCTCGATACGACCTTTAGAACAAACCGAGCAATATTTACAAAAACTGCCTCTTAAACACGCAAATAACATTCCAAAAGGGTGTAGCTCCAAAACATCACTGTTTGCACGAAATTTGATTTCAGATTCGGATTCAGCGGCCAAAATTACTATAAAAAGCATACCCTGACCTTTGAGATATATGCTTGCTACATCGTGTAATTAGTAGGCCTTGCTTCAGAATTCTGAGAAATTTTGAAAATTGTCACTTTTTTCCTCACTAAAACTCAAATATCTCGACTCTGGAGTGTCGAAATTGCATTTTCTCAGAAGGAAAAATGTCCGCCAAGAAATTTCCTACAAGCTGCACGTATTGGTTTTACTGGGAAAAATAGGCTACCCTGAATTAAATGAACATTTCTGAAAAAAGTTTCGAAAAAATGCGATTTTTTCGACACAAATCCGCCTGGGAGAGTCCAAAAACTTAAATTTTCGTCCAATACTGATAGTGCATCTTAATCTATGGACAAAAAACTATCGTTTGAAGATAATACACACCTGATCGAAACAGTTTTTGTATTGATTCCAAGCGATTTTAGAAAATTTGTTAAACAAAGTGACTTTTTTCAGTAAATCGACTAGGGGGTGCGAGAAAGTATTTTATTATTTTTTCTTGTCTAAGAAAACATTGTTCCTAACATCATAATCTATCATTTAAGAAGTGAGCACCTGAAATTCCTCGGCATGACCTCAAAATGGGACAGGCTACTGCCCAACTAAGTGTCATCAATTTTAAATGTTCATATTTCTTTACAAGTTTGATTTTCTTTTCTGAATTTAAAAATCAAAGTAGCATTGGTAGAATTAAACTTAAGACTGGATTTATGTTTGTTTTTTGTGTATTCGTTTGTCACTGATTAGACTTTTAATATTTTGTCTCAATATTTATAAGTTTAAAAATTCCCAGGAGTCTCGACCAAATTTCCCGAGAATCGAGAGGCTCAAAAATGGCCAATTTTCCGGGAATTCCCGCTCGTCACCCTCAAATTATTAATGATGGAAAGTGCATTTTAAATTGTTTTCAGTTTATTTGACCTGACTATTTGAAACTAAAGTGATGCTCAAATACATCGATATGGTAAAAAGACGTCATCCAACAGTGTTTCTTGTTCGAGACAGCTGTTAAAATGACAGGATTTGTTCTAGGAACGAGATTATTTCCGCTAAGTCATCTTAAGATGTCCCCTATACAACCCTTTTAACATAATTTAGTATCATTGAGAATAACCTGAGAAATGATGAATTCCGTAAAAATAACTTTAACCCAATCTCACCCCCAGATTCAATGTCGGTACCTACTCTGTATAATGTTTTTAATGCATTTTTGAAATCCCATATCACTACATATTATTAATAAGTTATACTTTTCTAAACCAATAAGAACACAAATAAAATTAATTGAATTGAATTGTTTTCCGTGGATAGATCAACAAACTCTCTTCTACTATTTTGAAGCACGATTTGATTTTTTAAATGAAAGTGATGTCCAATTCTATCACATTGCTATGAAAATTTTTATGAAATTATGTATTAAAAATTACATGGTTGACAAGTTTAAAAGTAAACAAAACAAAAACGACATCTTTTCTTTAAACTTTTGAGAATTGCTTCTCTGAGATTATCCACCGCAGATCCGTATCCGCACGATGATGGTGGTGTAAGAAAGGCAGACACTTCCGTTCCAATGCCTCTCTTGTTTGTGTAAAACACCACCACCACCATCACCACGTGGAACCAATAGCTTAGGCTACATGGCTATATTAAACCACGTAGAAAGTATCCCCCCACCAGAGCTCGCAGTTTTCTCGTAAAAAAGACCATGACCTATAAAAACACTAGACATGTTACGCTCGATTTAATACCACCCGTTGCGTTCCGTTGTTGTTGTTGTTCTTTAGGCTGTTCACTTGCAGCAGAGTTTTGTTCGGTGCAAGTAGTTTTCCTAATCTGCTGGTTTTTTTGGCTTGTTGTCCCCAAATATTGAACAGAAAATCTTCGATTCATGTTAAATGTTTTATTCAAACTTTTTTTGACAGCCTAAAGTTATTCAAAGGGGTTGAGTCCAGCACGAGAATCGTCTAATCTGGAAGCCTCCAGCCGTGCAATTTGGTCCAATATTCGAACTAAAAAACACAGAAAGAAATTGTGTAAATTTGCAAGATTTAATTCTGGAAGGTTGAATATTACATCTTTTATGATGTAATTTTACCTCAATTTAGACTGAAAAAGTGGCATTACATCAGAAAAGTGGTAAAAATACACATTTTTACAGGTAAAATTACACATTTTTTCTGACATATAAGAAGGGGTAATATTACCATGATTTTTTTTCTGTGAAGGAAAAGCAAATGGAACCAAATCCAAACTCTTTGCTTCTGATTTGCAGGTGTTCTTCGGGTTTTTAGGTTAGGTTTTTGTACAAGCCATTTGGGGCTCGTCTCACGACCAAATGTAGGAAAAGGACGAGCCGAAAAAGATAGGTCTGGGTTGTTTGAATAAGAAATGAAGCTGCCGGGTGGTCAGGATTAGCCGTATGAAGTAGACACGTCAGCAAATTCATGGCGGTGCGTATTTCACACCAATCCCCAAAACGGTCCCCCTTACTTTTGGATGGAAAACGTGCACGTGGGTCTGGTTCCAGAAACATCAGATGGATCCCATTTAATCAGCGTTAACATGATCACGTGCTTCCTTTCCCAATCCATAATCATCCATCTCGTAGCCGCGTGTGTTTTGCGCTGAGTCGATTTTATCTGTTCGGTATGTTACGATTTTCATAACACTATAGGGGAGAGTGGCTGAATGTTCCATCTCAAACTTCAACAAAAAGTTTGCTAAATTAGTTTTTAACCTAAACTATTAAATTGTTGAAAATGGAAAAAATACATCATGTCAAGATGTATAGTGCTCCCAACATATTATCAGAACTACGTCCCAACCGAGGTGCTTGAACTGCTTCACACGTGCTCGATTCACGTTACGATAGCGACGTGGGTGTGTGATTTCGCAGAATCCCACCCACGTAAAAGCATATGTGTGAAGCTCCCCCCACCCTTTCGTTACAACGAAGGATGAAAACACTAGCCATTTTTTCCCTCTTGTCACGCGTTCCATTCACGTTGTTCACCTCTTTGGGACCACGATCTTGGCGTTCACATTTTGATGTGTGCTTTATTCTTCGTTACAGCACCAATTCGTGCTGTCGTGCTGGCTGATAACAGCAGAATAAAACAAGGGATTTATCACCTATCAATTACTGACTGGTTGAGTTACTCGTAAATTGATGCAAATTGCTTTTGAATAGTTGATGAAATATTCAAGACATTGCACATTGAACATAGAACATTAAAAAAATAACATTTGTAGAGATTCGTTATTTAGTTCAAAAGCTCTTTTTAACATAAATCCGTTTGTTACAAAAGTAACTGGATTTGTTATAATCATGCTTGAAAGAATGGAACACTGGCATTCGAACAGGTTTTACGTTTATGCCTTTCTTAATGATCTTCTTAATTAGCCCACCTAGACCCAGATTCTGAATCAAATTCAGAGCAAATGTATGTGCGGGTTAAGGTGCCCAGAATATGAGATTTTTGTTCAAAACCTTGCTCTACGAGCTGAATGCTCATTTCTGTTTATTTGACTCTTACCAAAAGCTATTCCTATTTCTTTTACAAGCATTTTACAAAAAAAAAAATAGAATCTATTCTAGTCGGACGAGAGTGCCCTACAGCCCAGTTCTTTTTTTTTTTCTTTCAACGTGCTTGTGTGGCTGCCAAGTGCTGCCAGTTCATATCATTTGTGCACAACTTTGAGATAAAAGGTAGTATTTCTATTGAAAGTCTCCTGGCATCACTGGCTCTATTTAACACGTTATGCTAGTGGTGTTGGTTGCCGGTTGCTGAGCTCTCATCTTGTGTGAATGTGTGAGTAGGCCGTCCCAAAAAAATTAAAAGTTGTCAAATCTTCGGTGCTCACCCCTAGAATGATAGTTTAGGATGTCAGGAACAATGTTTTCATACAACAAAAAATTCCCAAAAATGGTTTACAACTCGCGCGCGGAGCTTGAATGAAAAAAGTGCATTTTTCGAGTATTTTTCAGAAATGCGCGTAACAATAGTACTAAAGTCATTCAAATTTGGTCGCCTTGGGCTTCAAGTTATCGTTTAATGTTCCTTGAACAGATTCCTGTACAGACAAAGTCCATAAAATCTTGTGTTTGGGCATGGCAGGGCGTTTTAGAGAGAAAAAATTGTATTTTTTAGCTAAAAATTGCAAAAAATCGCTCCCCAAAACGAGCCAAAAAATTTTGCAGCCAAAACTAATGCATTCAGCTTATAAGAAATTTTACGGAGATGATTTTGCTTTTTTTACTTTCAATTTATGTCCACACAAAGCCGAGATGATTACAAACGGGAAGGTATATATTTTGGATAATTTTATTTTGCTCACTCAAAAACGATTTTTGTTAATAACATTTAATGAAAAGATTTTCTCACAATGTGACGTAAACGACATATTTATAAGTACTGCTCTGTGCTCTTCTCGATATGAACAAATAAAGCTCCAATGGGTAACTTTTTTAGAAAAAATAAGTTTTTATAAATTAATTTGTTTCATTCGAATGTACATACATAAAAAAAATCACGTTCACAGCTTGGAGATATGAACTTTAATTAAATTAATTTTGATTTATGATTATTTGTCGTTTACGTCACATTGTGAGAAAATCTCATGTTTTTTCATGAAATGTTATTAACAAATATCGTTTTTGAGCGAACAAAATAAATATATCCAAAATATATGCCTTCTCGTTTGTAATCAATGTTTTATACTAAAAACGCTTATATACCAAGAATTTTGAATGTTTGAAAAATCAAAATGATCTCCGTAAAATTTCCTTTAAGCTGAATGCATTAGTTTTGGCTGCACTTTTTTTTTGGCTCGTTTTGGGGAGTGATTTTTGAAATTTTTTAGCTAAAAATACAATTTTTTCTCCCTAAAACGCCCTGCCATGCCCAAACACAAGCTTTTATGGACTATGTCTGTACAGGAATTTGTTCAGGGGACATTAAACTATAACTTGAAGCCCAAGGCGACCAAATTTGAATGACTTTAGTACTATTGTTACGCGCATTTCTGAAAAAAAAAACTCGAAAAATGCACTTTTTTCATTCAAGCTCCGCATATATACACTGTTCGATTGGTTGAAAGTCCTTTCTGACAGTCAAAATGAATTAGTAATCATTTTACAGAACATGTCAAGAGTTTTTTTTAATAGGCCCTATAAACATATGAAACACAATAGCTTATAGGACCTTCTAAAAAAACTCTAGATGTCTAAAACACACGATGCAGTTTTAGCTAAACGTATAATCAGGGAACCCCCTAAAAGTGAAATAAAAAAATCAAATCAAATTATTCGCTCTACAGCATTGCCTTGGCGTTCTCGATTGCGAGATTCCTACTCGAAACTAGGTGTTCGAAGGCTTGATTGTTGAGGCAATTGCAAACCTCTTTTTACACCTTAGCTTCCATCCACCCCGGGATTCGAACTGACGACCTTTGGATTGTGAGTCCAACTGCCTACCAGCGACTCCACCGAGGCAGGACCCAGGGAGACGACTCCTACACCTGGACTGAGCTAACGACCAAACCTTTTTAGGTTAGTCCGGGGCCAACATTTACTTCCCGTCCGACGGAAGGCGTGATCAGACAAATCTCGTCTCGAAAAATGCCACCGGGACCGTCTGGGATTGAACCCAGGCCGACTGGGTGAGAGGCAATCACGCTTACCCCTACACCACGGTCCCGGCAAAAGTGAAATAAGTACCATTTAAAAAAAAAATAACTGAAACAAGGGCGTGGTCCAACGCTACCGCAGACAGATCTTCCGGATTTTCCGGAATTAATACATGGCATTTAATCTTATGTTAGATTCAGGGCTGCTGAAAATTGTACGTTGCTTAGCAAAAAGATTAACCAGCAATTCCCCACGAAAACAGCATGATTCGAAAAAAAGTTCTCCAATCGAGCTCAATTTTTTTCTGGGGGATCCTTGGCCGAAATAATTAGACCCATATTTATGGTACCAAAAGTTGCGTCTT
This sequence comes from Culex pipiens pallens, assembly GCF_016801865.2. Classification (NCBI taxonomy): domain Eukaryota; kingdom Metazoa; phylum Arthropoda; class Insecta; order Diptera; family Culicidae; genus Culex; species Culex pipiens. Next base: position 57,056,823 of record NC_068937.1, on the reverse strand, counting down.
TCAATTACGAAAATTTTGGTACCCTAACATGTATAGGTCATCGCTGAAATTTTAAAGTTATCGCAGTTTTAGTGAAAAAAGTAAATTTTTTCCCGTTTTCGTCATTTTCCCATTTTTGCGCGTGGCGCGTCGAAAAACCCAGTTTTTATTTTCAAAAAATCGTATCTCAGAGTATCGAAAACATAACTTCACCATTTTTTGATATGTTGTGTGAAATTTTCTGAGGAATCCGATAAAAATATTTTCAGACATAGGCTCTTTGGTCCCGAGACCTTCAAAACAGCATTTTATGTTTTCATTGAACCTTTTCAAATGATAAAACAAGATTTTTGAAACTTCTTACTATTTTTCCCAAATAGCCGAACTAATCACCTTTCTTCCGTCTAGGACAGCTAAAATCGGATGAAATGGCGCGGAGATATGATTTTTTGAAAAAAGTGGTTTTTGCGAAAATCGATGAAAGTTGACATTTTTCGAACCACCCTAACAAGGCGTAGGTCACGGGTCTAATTATTTCGGCCAAGGATCCCCCAGAAAAATTTTGAACTTTTTTTCGAATCATGCTGTTTTCGTAAGGAATTGCTGTAACTAAATATCCAAGATATTTCTTAAAATTTATTACCCTATTGGATACCTTTATATCCATATTCACCCCAGAAAAAGTAAACACCATTGATAGCATCATTAATTATAAAAGCACCACAATGTGGTGAATATTCCCACCACTGTGTGCGAAAAAACGCAACCCTTTTGCATAATGAAACAACTGCAATCTATTTTTTGTTTGTTCTCCTCGAATAAAGAGTCCGCGCCATTTGGCTGTTCAATTTCATGCTGATTGGAATTGTCAGTGGATGAAAGGGGGGGGACTGACTTTATGGCATCTGTTTCCGGGCCATTTCGCCTCTGGCAGGGAACGGATGTTTCTGTGATACATTTTTGGTCGCGTGCTCCAGAGATGCACACGGATGAGAGAAATTTGTGAGAGTTTTTTTTTAATATTAAGGTATAAACTTGTAAATAATATACTTAAGTCACTTGACTTAGGCTTAATCCGGCTAAGTCAGTGCTGTAAATCGTTTTTATATCATTCTGCTACATGTTAGTACAATTTAAAACCATGACCAGTAATGTTTCGGAGTCAAAACATTGAAACTTTGATCTTTTCCTACGCATTTTACATGCGGTTTCTCCTTAATTTTTACTCGAAACACTAAAACTGACCGTATTCGAAATTTCTGCCGGCAAATATTTTGAAACTCGGCCCAGAGGTGCAGAATGGTCCCAGGAACCATGTCCAATCATTGGTTTGGGTGGAATTTTTTTTTCATAATAACGGTCTGTGGGGGACCCGTGATGCACTCTTAGTTGTGTTAAAATTTCGATTTTTTTTAGTTTATAAAAATAAAATTAGTGAAAGTATAAACTGATGCATTGATTTGAAATGTTCAATTATAAAATATTTTGGTTTTAAATGAATTAAGTTCAGGTTAAAGATGCAACTGGGTTCATTCCAATTACTGTGTTTTTCGTCGGGGCGATTTTTCACTGGAAAAATAGACAATAAAATTTAAACTCGCTTTGTCCCTGGTGCAGGAAGCAAATTTAGCATGTTGCAGGACCGGCCACCATGAACTGTGTAGACACAAAGATCATAAGTACATCCGGAAGAGGAGAGACCCCATTAAAAGAGGCACTCTGGCCGATTGACCCAGTTGGCGCGACGTTCCGACAATGCGTTCTCCCCAGATCGTCGTGCCGGAATGTGTGCACTTCTTTGCTGGAACTTGGGCAATGATGTAGAGCACCAGCAGCAAGCAGCAGCAAGAGACGTTGGACTTTTGATGATGACGGCGTGCAGTTTCCCCCTTAAGAATGATGTTGGTTGGCGTGAGCTTGCCCATTCTGGACAATTTACTCGGAGTCATGTTCATTACTGAGTAGACTTGAGAAGAGGGTATGGCACTTAATTGCTCCCCCCTCAGGGATCGTTTCTGGGTCTTAGTCGATTGATATTGTCTCCAGAGTTGGGTCATCTTGGAAAAGTTTTGAAGACATGCAATAATGTGTGTATGTTTTCTTTGAATCTCTCTAATTACAGGATTTTATTTAGAATGGTGGGTTGTTTAGGTGAGACTCAGAAAACGTAAATTTTCCTGTTTTTAAACCCTTGCATGGCAATTTCTTGGCAACTAACGGTCGTATCAACAAAGTTCAAAAAAGCAAAATATAGAGAATTTTCTCAGCTTTTCAAAAAAATTCAAAAGTGGGCAAACATGGTCTCTTATTTAAAAAACGAATAACCGCGAATATTTTCAGAAAAGTTACACAAAAATAGCTTGAACTTGAAAATGGTGCACTTTATCAAAATTTAACTAAAGTACTTTTTAATTGCAAATTCGATTTTACATTGAAAAATGAAGTTGACAATTTTTTGCGACCAATAACTAGATTTATTGAAAAAAAAAAAACAGTATAGATTCAAAAATTCATAACTCAGTCAAAGATTTTTTGCACATTCTGGAAATTACGGAAAAGTTGGAATTTGAGCAGTTCTCTACGGAATCGGTCTTTTTTCTTTAATTTTGATTTTCGTATTTTTTAATTCGGCTGAAACTTTTTTTGTGCCTTCGGTATGCCCAAAGAAGCCATTTTGCATCATTAGTTTGTCCATATAATTTTTCATACAAATTTGGCAGCTGTCCATACAAAAATGATATGTAAAAATTCAAAAATCTGTATCTTTTGAAGGAATTTTTTGATCGATTTGGTGTCTTCGGCAAAGTTGTAGGTATGGATATGGACTACAATGCAAAAAAATGATACACGGTAAGAAAAAGGTGATTTTTTATTTTACTTTTTGTCACTAAAACTTGATTTGCAAAAAAACACTATTTTTAATTTTTTTATTTTTTGATATGTTTTAGAGGACATTAAATGCCAACTTTTCAGAAATTTCCAGAATGGGCAAAAAATCTTTGACCGAGTTATGATTTTTCGAATCAATACATTTTTTTCAAAAAATCGAAATATTGGTCGCAAAATTTTTTCAATTTCAGTTTTTGATGTAAAATTGAATTGTTTGGGTGAGACTTAGAAAACATCACTTTTCTTGTCTTAAACCTTTGCATGGCAATATCTCAGCAACTAAGGGTCGTATCAACAAAGTCCGAAAATGCAGAATATAGAGAATTTTCTCAGCTTTTCAAAAATATTTTTTTCAAAAGTGGGCAAACATGGGCACTATTTTTAAAAAATCAATAACTGCGACTATTTTGAAAAAAGTTACATAAAAATGGCTATAACTTGAAAACGGTGCCTTTTATCAAAATTTCACTAAAGTACTTTTTGATTGCAAATTCAATTTTACATCAAAAACTGAAATTGAAAAATTTTTGCGACCAATATTTCGATTTTTGAAAAAAATTGTATTGATTCAAAAAAACTCGGTCAAAGATTTTTTGCCCATTCTGGAAATTTCTGAAAAGTTGGCATTTGATGTCCTCTAAAACATACGAAAAATAAAATAAAATAAAATAAAAATAGTGTTTTTTTTTGCAAATCAAGTTTTAGTGACAAAAAGTAAAATAAAAAATCACCAATTTTTTTTTACCGTGTATCATTTTTTTTCAGTGTAGTCCATATCCATACCTACAACTTTGCCGAAGACACCAAATCGATCAAAAAATTCCTTCAAAAGATATAGATTTTTGAATTTTCACATATCATTTTTGTATGGACAGCTGCCAAATTTGTATGGAAAATTATATGGACAAACTAATGATGCAAAATGGCTTCTTTGGGCATACCGAAGGCACCACAAAAGTTTCAGTCGGATTAAAAAATACAGAAAAAAATCGAATGACCGAAATCTCAGAGAATTGCTCATTTGTCCCCCAAAACATATAAAAATAGTGTTTATTTTGCAAATCAAGTTTCAGTGACCAAAAGTGAAATTAGTAATAATCATTTTTTTAACGTGTATCATTTTTTTCAGTGTAGTCCTTATCCATACCTACAACTTTGCTGAAGACATCAAATCGATCTAAAAATTCCTTCTAAATATACAGATTTTTGAATTTTCTTAAATCATCAGCTGTCAAATTTGTATTGAAAATTATATGGACAAACTAATGATGCAAAATGACTTTTTTGGGCATACCAAAAGCACCAAATAAGTTTCAGCCGATAAAAAATACAAAAAAAATGAATGACTGACATCTCAGAGAATGGCTTTACTTTTAGAATAAGGTCGAAAAAATTGTAATATTAGCAATAGAAAAATGTCAAAAATTATTCACACTACAAAATTTTTATTTTTGCCTTCCTCACTTTACTGAGGAAAGGCTATAAAATCACTCGAAAAACGAACTTCTTAATTTGACCTCCTAGACCCACCTTCACGTATACATATCGACTCAGAATCAAATTCTGAGCAAATGTCTGTGTGTGTGTGTGTGTGTGTGTGTAGGGATGTGGGTCTGTGCACCAAAAAATATGCACTCGATTATCTTGAGACTGGCTAAACCGATTTGGACCGACTCATTCGATCCGTCTTGGGGTCCCATAAGTCCCTATTGAAAATTATGAAGTTTAGTTAAGTACTTCAAAAGTTATGCTAAAAAAACGATTTTGACTAAAGTCCGGAAGATTGTAAAAAGGGTGGTTTTTGTAAGAAACCCCGTCATGCTATACATTTTTAGAAAGGTATTTGAAAGACCTTTCTAACGCGTCCAAGACATTGAAGATCTGACAACCCTATCAAAAGTTATAAGCACTTAAGTGTTATTTATGCACTTTTTGGAGGCCGGATCTCAGATATTTTGATGAAAACGTTGTCCGGATCTCTCATGCAACCTGTCGTTGGATAGGTCATCAAAAGACCTGTCCAATGCGTTCAAGACATTGAAGATCTGACAACCCTATCAAAAGTTATAAGCACTTAAGTGTTATTTATGCACTTTTTGGAGGCCGGATCTCAGATATTTTGATGAAAACGTTGTCCGGATCTCTCATGCAACCTGTCGTTGGATAGGTCATCAAAAGACCTGTTCAATGCGTTCAAGACATTGAAGATCTGACAACCCTATCAAAAGTTATAAGCACTTAAGTGTTATTTATGCACTTTTTGGAGGCCGGATCTCAGATATTTTGATGAAAACGTTGTCCGGATCTCTCATGCGACCTGTCGTTGGATAGGTAATCAAAATACCTTTTCAACGGGCACGAATTAGATTGGAGATCTGACTACCCAATCATAAGTTGTAAGCACCTAAGTGCCCTGCAATATGAAGCTCTGACTACCCAATCTAGTGGTATGAATAATGAGTCAAATTGATAAAACACTGAAAAACACCGCCCTTTTGTGTCTATTTTGGATAGCACCCTTTAAATGTGAGGAAGGCACCAACCACCCTAGGGTGGATTAAGTAACGTTTTTTTACTAAATTGACAGTAGGGAAAGTATGCTCATTCGACATAAAGTTTGAAAAATATTTGCAACAGCCTAAATGACAAAAATCTTCACTTTTGTTAACTTAAACTCAACAGGACGCTTCTCTCGAGGACTCACCGCAGTTCTTTAAAAGTAACCAGGTCAGAGCACTAATCGATAATCGGACCGGACTGTAAACAATTTATCAAAAAACTCCTCCGCCGCTATCACTTTTGAACTGCCGGCCAACGGGACGCCAAAAAAGCATCGCGGGCAAGTGAAAGTCCTCCCACTTGACAGCTAACCAACACGGTGCACTGTTTGGGGGGTGGTATCGAAAATCATAAAACACGATTTTCATAATCGACCCGGGCCAGCGAAGATAGTTGGGACAAATTTCCCAGAATAGGGGAAAACTGCACTTTTTATAAAATTTTCACAAATTTTGATCTAAAAGTATTGACGAGGAAACACCACTTTTGATAATATCCTAACATTTTCCCCTAAATTTTCCTCAAATGTTGATTTTAAGTGCTGCCGGTGTGCTACTTCTGCATAACACCAGAGATCAGAAAATTAAGCTTCCTTGTGAAGATTTTTGAAGTGTGTTTTTGTTTTCCGAAGCGATAGCCACCCAGTTTGCAGTCTAGCAATTTGAGTATTTTGGGGCGCTCTTGGAATGAATATTTATGAGCTGCTCAGGGAGGCTGTACGATTTTTCCAGCCTGCAGCATCCGATGGAAATGACGTCGAGGAGAAGTGACTTTAGGTTTATTTTCGAACAGCTTTAAAGATGTTTTAATACTGTCGCAGATTTCTTATGGATATTGTATACCTGCTTGTGATAGTGAAGTTAAAATAAACCTTTTTTTCACGATCAGATTGATAAAGTTCCCACTGTTTCTAACCGGCACGAAGCTGAGAAAAGTTTGTGCTCATTTTTCAATCTATCTTTCCGGGGTTTGATGCAGTTATCGTGTATTTTTTCCTATTTCATGTTTTTCCTGGCAAGGTACCAGGCGGGCGTATCCAGCTGTTATCCGGTACACTTGCCGGCGTCGTTCCGTAAAGTAAGGGGTCCTACTGACTTACTCTAGGGGCGAGAGATTGCACGGATTTGCAGAGAAAGTTGACAGTGGAAGCGAAGTGTTGGCATGAATTTTTGATACGATTACATTTTTAAGTTTAGCCTAGTTTTGGGCTGATTCACAAGCTGCAGAGCTGAATAAGCTGAAAATAGTAAATTGAAATGAAAAAATTATCACGATTTGTAAAATGCTTCTACAAACAACACAAAGAAAACTATTTTTTGATTGAAACATTCTGAATCAAGATTTGAATGTTTTTCTAAAACAAACATGGCCGCCAAATGGCCGATCGGGAATGATGCCTTTCAGAGCCTTAACATCCCATTTTTAAAGAATTAGGAAACAACGGCATACTTTCAAAGATGCGTTTGGTTTTAGTATTTTAGTATTTAAGTATTTTAGTATTTTAGTATTTTAGTATTTTAGTATTTTAGTATTCAAGTATTTTAGTATTTTAGTATTTTAGTATGTTAGTATGTTAGTATTTTAGTATTTTAGTATTTTAGTATTTTAGTATTTTAGTATTTTAGTATTTTAGTATTTTAGTATTTTAGTATTTTAGTATTTTAGTATTTTAGTATTTTAGTATTTTAGTATTTTAGTATTTTAGTATTTTAGTATTTTAGTATTTTAGTATTTTAGTATTTTAGTATTTTAGTATTTTAGTATTTTAGTATTTTAGTATTTTAGTATTTTAGTATTTTAGTATTTTAGTATTTTAGTATTTTAGTATTTTAGTATTTTAGTATTTTAGTATTTTAGTATTTTAGTATTTTAGTATTTTAGTATTTTAGTATTTTAGTATTTTAGTATTTTAGTATTTTAGTATTTTAGTATTTTAGTATTTTAGTATTTTAGTATTTTAGTATTTTAGTATTTTAGTATTTTAGTATTTTAGTATTTTAGTATTTTAGTATTTTAGTATTTTAGTATTTTAGTATTTTAGTATTTTAGTATTTTAGTATTTTAGTATTTTAGTATTTTAGTATTTTAGTATTTTAGTATTTTAGTATTTTAGTTTTTTAGTATTTTAGTATTTTAGTATTTTAGTATTTTAGTATTTTAGTATTTTAGTATTTTAGTATTTTAGTATTTTAGTATTTTAGTATTTTAGTATTTTAGTATTTTAGTATTTTAGTATTTTAGTATTTTAGTATTTTAGTATTTTAGTATTTTAGTATTTTAGTATTTTAGTATTTTAGTATTTTAGTATTTTAGTATTTTAGTATTTTAGTATTTTAGTATTTCAGATTCATGTGATTCGTATTTTTGATTTTTTTGTTATTTGTTTTTTTTTCGTTTTCATGATAAGAGAAGAAAATCAGGACTATTACATGTGTAGAAACAATAACGATTTCCTTTTTCTCCTTTTATATTTTCTTCCAGAAATCGGTCCAGTCTTTGCGGAGTGTGTGTCTTTTTCGAAAATATGAAAAACGGGGTCAATGGTTCCGGGGCACAATCGCAACAGTAATAATTCTTCAGCCAGTACATGCCAGGCAAAGTGTCATCTTTTAACGATGTCTGGCCCCATAAAATTCGAGCAGTAGCAGCAGTTGCATCTCCGTTCAAAGTTTCGCGCTGTATCGGGTGGTATTAATGATTTTTACTTGCTTGCTTTATTTCGCGAATGCTCTAAAACGATAGCAGTGCTGCCATAAACGTCAAGTTAAAAAGTGTTATTCTTTGAGATTTCGCAAAGTCAATACTTTCTTTTATTCTTGGTTGGTCTTGAGAGCCATTTTGTTTCATTTGATCACAGTGCCTTATTACATTTAGTTTAAAATAGTCTATTTTGGGAATTTTATAGCAAAATATTGTTAAAAATTCTTCGTTTTTCTAGAGAATTGCTATTAAACCGTTGATGGCTCAGATGCTCCCAGCAATAGACAAAGTTTGGCGCCGTAAATTGGCCCCGGGCGAAAAATGACTCCCCTCAAGTACAGTAAAACATGGCCATCGATCCTAACGAAGATGGCCGTCGTTCAGCTGCGCGTCGATTCCCGGGGTAGAACGTACAGCTCGATCGTGGAACCGGCCTGCCTGACGGGCCCGACCAATCTGGTCGAATCGAACCCAAACTTTTGCGTGATGGGCGCCGGATATCCGCAAATTCTGGTGCAAACCCCGGGCGGTGGCAACGGAACCTGTGAACTGCCGCCGCCCCTGCCGGATGTGGCCAACGTGGGGGACAACTCGGTAGTGCAAGTCGTGGGTCATCATTGTCAGTGTGGTGGTAGAGGAGGAGGTGGAGGAGCAGGGAGTGGCGGGGGAAGTTGTGATGGTGGTGCCAGTGTTGATCGTTTCCGGAGGCACCGCTTCCGGTCGGAGTCAATCAAGATCGACAACTGGGATTACATCTACACCGAGAAGATGCCACTGAAGGCGGTTGGCAGTGGAGTGGGGAGGTAAGTTTGGCGCTTATTGCTCATTGTTTGATAACACTATTTCAAAAGAGCGAATTATTTACTACAACACAAGAGTCTATCTTAGACACAATCCTTCGTTCGTGCTTTATACTATAATTTAGTCATGACACGCACCCTAATGGGCAAATGAGGACGAAACTGTCAACAATTAGGATGGTTTCGAACTCTGCATAAGAATATAAAATAAATATTGATCTTGCTGGTACATGAAACACAAACATAAAGTTTCATAAGGTTTTTGAGATACAGTCCAGACTCGATTATCCGAAATTCGATTATCCGAAAGTTTGAATGGGACTTCGGATAATCGAATCACGATCATAAAAAAAATCGTTTTCTTATTTTCTCACTTCAAACATCGAATTCGAGTTTTGCGATCCCATTTTAGTCAATGGTTGCTTGCCTGTAAAATAAAAAAAAAATGATTTTTTGAATATTTCATCATCGCCATATTGGCCGCCAACTTGGATTTAAAAATTCTAAATCACATTAGAGTAGTTTGAGGGTCTTACGAAAGCTCAACATCCAAAATAAGACAACAAAAGACATTTTTGACGTGATTCGATTATCCGAAGTGGAAATTTGCCAAGATCTTCGGATAATCGATTCTGGGCTGTTTTTTTATAACCAGTAGTTCTCCGCCGATCCTCGTTTCATCCATACCCAACAAGCATTTAGCACAAAAGAAGCCAATAAATCGTGGAATTTAATTTCAAACATTACCGTAGATTTACAATAACTGTGCAGCTTGATCAACCTCTCTTTGATCTTACCCGGTCCATCATACAATCTAACATGTTTTCGGAGTCGGCTTCTCTAGCCGAGCCAATGACTACGTAAAACGACGAATAGAACCAGCATACAAAGCGGACATACATTCCGATACGCTGAACTGCAAGTGCTGTGCTCAACAGCGATTCGGGTACAATCGAAATCACGAAGCCACGAAACTTGCATTGTCTTCGACAAACCTCAAAATCCGCAAAATTATCCTATCGCCCTTGGGACCAACCGACTCCTGTCGTCGACTGTACCATAACTGGATAACAGGTGACCCTGCCTACAAGGTCGCTGCAGCGTTCGGACATTTTTTGGTAGGTACACGAGTACAGAAACACAAAGAAGTAGTTGGATTTGGAGTTGTGATTGGTACACTAGGAACAACCTATACCGCCTTCCATCTCAATGTTCAAATTTAATCTTTTCGGCGCAAGCTTTGCTATCGGGGTCAAGCTATTGCACTACTTGGCAAAAACCCACAAAAAACAATAATATTCTCAAATTCCACTATCGTTCAGTGAGCAGTGGAAATCTGGAAAGCCTCATCATCCCTGGATTCAAGAAATGAAGAAGGTGAAACAGAGCTCTGAACTGGACTAAAACGGAGATCTGGATGGCTTGGGTGCGCGCGCCTGGATTAATAAGTCGGACACTGAGCTGCAGCGAACTAATCCGACAACAATAGCGCCTGGTGTAAACTACGAACAATTACCACTGTTGCGCCTGAGAGTCCCAGGCCTTCTCTATCCACAAATCTTCATTTTGTGGAACAGGAGACGGCTCTTCTTGCAGGGAATCTGGATGAAGGACGCAGTTTTTTGCTTCATTCCTGAATTCGAATAGGCACAGTAGGCCCAGCGCGGGAAGTGCTGATTTGTGCGGCGAACCAAATTCTATGTTAGGCCTACCACCGAAATGCCAGAAGAATTATTCTAGACGTACGACGTTGTGTAGAAATTGTCATGAGGAAAAGCTCTGTAGAACTTCACTGATGACGAGTGACCACTTTTCGGTTGTAATTGCCTTATTTCAATGTTTGAAGTTCCCGTCCGTGTTGGGGAAGTTTACTGCAACGCAACAAAATTAATTGTTGCAACAAGAAGCCAATGACTGCGCCAAGGGGTGGGACCCAATAGCCCAATAGAACCCGGCTCGGTCAGTCCAGGGAAATCTTTCTATTGCTGAACGCCGAGGAGTAAACAGCAACCGGGACCTAGAAGCAGATGGCCTGTAAACAAGTTACATTTACCGATCCATACGAGATTGGGTGTCAAAATTTATGAATTGCATGAAATCATGGAATTCATGAATATTGGATATGAAGGTCTCATTTTGAAAAAAGTGGCCCCAACCTGAAATGGCCGGTGCCCTCAGGGGTGTCCCGATGGGAGGAGGGTGGGACAATTTTACCGAACCATACGAGTTTGGGCATTATGGGTGTCATATTGCATGGATTTTGATATTGGATATAAATAAATCAACGGTCAGACATTAAAACGCGTTTTGAGCAGTCCGCATAAAAATTGTCATTTTTGAAGGCTAATTCTTTCAAATAAAGTTCCTAATAACATGGTATATTCGAAAAAGTTTTTTTTCCTAATTTAATGAAGATCTACACGGAACAAAATCCGGTCAGCGTTTTCGAAAAATCTTTGCGATGAATTCGGAAACGTCGAATGTTTGCGAAATCATCGGCAAAGTTTTCAATATTGGAAACTTTACTTTCAATATCGAAACAAAATGCTTCCAAAATCGAACGCACTTTGTTGTCGGTTCATTTGAGAGTGCAGACCGCCGCAGCCAATGCGTTACGGGCTGTCAAAAATAAAAATAAACAAATCCGATTTTATTTTTCGCTAAGTTGTTTCGAAGTGGATGCGGAAAAGCTGGTTGAATTTTGCAAGGTAAGTTAGTAAACACTGTTCGATTTCTTAAATTAATCTAAAACCATTAATTTTCAGCTTACCTCCCTTTTTCCCCGGCTGCCCAGGCTTCGACCCCGAAGGAATCGCCCTCCGTTGGACAGCCGTGTGGAAATTTCCGCCTCGCAAGCTTAAATCAAGCGGCCGGGCTCCGCGGCCAAATCCATCACGGAATTCAACATCGCCGGTGCCGACAGCGCTCTTCTTGTCCGGTCCGCCAACGTGCTGCATCCGGTCCGCCGACACGACGAGCGCGGTGCGATTTGGAACGGAACCGCCTTTTTAAGCGTCGACGGAACAATCTCCGGAGGCAGGTGCAGGTATGAGCGCAGATACTCGGTTCCCTCGATACCAGTAGTAGTGACGTCTTTTTTTCGATTTTAGTTGGCCAAAAGTGAACACACAAGTCGCGGTTCTGCTGTGGTGTCCCGGACGGCAAGATCCGCATCTTCGATATCGGCCACAAAAAGGCCCTGCTCGAGGACTTCCCGCTGTGCGTCCACCTAGTGTCGGATGCGTATGAGCAGCTGTCCTCGGAAGCGCGCGAGGCAGGCCTCATTTGCTGCAACAAATAACTGGTCAAGTTCTGCGGCAAGGACCAGTTCCACATTCGCATGCGGCTGTACCCGTACTACGTGATCCGCGTCAACAAGATGTCCTGTGCCGTAGCCGATAGACTCCAAACCGGAATGCCAGTCGATCATGTCGGTGCGCTCGAGCGACCGTTTCCGACAGCAGGTCGTCGAGGCTCTGCGTCGTGCCAAGTTCAAGTTCCCCAGCCGCCGGAAGATCTTCATCTGGAAGAAGTGGGGCTTCACCAAGAACGACCGCGACCAGCACCAGGTGTACTGGGACGAGGTTTGCCTTGTCAGCGACGGTTGCGGTGTCAAGTTCTTCAACGACCACGGCCCGCTGAAGAAACGGGAGGCGTACGAGCGCGCGCGGTTGGCATAGGTTCGTCGTTCGTGTGCAAGTGGGGGCAGCTCCAGAGCTGGCGAAAATCAACTGGGAGGAAGATTTGACCAACGCGGGAAGCAAACCGTCGAACCGGTCCCGGTTGAACAGCCGGAAATGGCCGCGACACGCAGGATAGCATTCAAGTAATCAAGTTTTTGATTGAGCAGTACCAAAACATAACCAAGACGCTGTACGGTGAGTTGCTGTATTACTTCCAGAGCAACATTTGAAAGGGGCGGTACGACATTACTTTTACGGCCTTTCGTCCCATTTAAACGCGTGTAATGAAAGGCCGTAAGAGCAATGTCGTACCGCCCCTTTCAAATGTTGCTCCAGACTTGATTTCATGTGAATCCTCATTTTTTTTCTCTAAACTTCTCCAGACCGACTAAACTAAACTAAATTTTAATAAAAAAAATCAATTGTTGTTAAATGAATGAATATTTTTATTTTTCAGCTTAATAATGTTGCTTTTTTTTAAAAGGTCATATAAACATATGAAACAGAACAGCATATAGGACATTTTCAAAAAAAATCTATTTTTTAGATTATTGTAATATTTTCAATTTTATGATTTTAAAAACTTTTAAATTAAATTTCAACTATCCCTTTTAACAAACATGTTTTCTATTTGAGAAATTTCAAAAAAAATAAATACGGTATTTCAAATTTTTGATCTTTTGGAATTTACAATGTTGAGAAGTTATTTTTTTGATTTCATGAATTTTAAGATGTTTTATTTTTTTTGAGAATTTTTATAATTTGTTTTTATTTTTAGAAATTTTGTAGCTTATATTTTTTTCAGAATGCTTAAATGTTTCATGTTTTTGGAATTTTTAAAATTTTGAGAAGTTTTAGTATTTTTGAATTTTTAAATTTTTTTAGAATTTTTAGAATTGTTTTAGAATTTTTAAAATGTTTAGAATTTTTATATTTTTTTGAATTTTTATAATTTTTTGTTTTTTTTTTAATTTTTAGATATTTTTGTTTTTTTCTTATTTTTAACATGAGTAATTCTCGCTGAAAGTGGACCACTATTTACACAAGGTGCTCAAAAATCAAAAGCAATGTACTTTTCCAATAGCCCCCACCAAGTTATGAAAGAAACCATGTTTGGTTGGTTGAATTTGTCCTCACCTCGGCGCCACAAAGCTAAAACATTTTTTTTAATTGGTAATTTTTTGACCTAGGCGCGTCTACAAAATTGCTAATAACTTTGCAAAACTTCAACGAACCCTTGATGTTTAGGGGTGTTTTGGAAAGGAAATGAGCAGAGCTTTCGAATGCACTTGTCAGAAAAATACCGTTCCATACATTTTTTAGCCATAAAACACCAATGTATTTTTAAAAGTCATTTTTGAAGGCCGGCGCCCCGCTTTATCGAAAAACTGACAAATCCATTCGAAAGCTGAGACGATTTCACATTAAGGACCAATAAATCTAAGGTGTATGTTCCTCCTATCTTTTTTAATCTAATTTTGATTCTGAGAGCGCAGCGCTCCGTTCGTATTTCGGGCGCCCAAAATGTTGCATTAGCTTGCCCCAATTTAAGGTTTTGTCAAACAATATAGGTGCTCACTTTTTAAATGATAGTTTATTATCCAAGGATCAAGATGCACTATCGATAATTGACCAATATTTAAGTTTTTGGGTTCTGCCAGGCAATTTAATGTCGAAAAGTTGTTTTTGTTTACTTTTTTGTTGTTAAATGATTATTTACAATTGGGTGGACATTTTTACAGTAAAAATAATGAATGTAGCATGTAGGAAATTTCACCACGAACATTTTTCTCGAGGAGAAAACGTAATTTTGATACTCCAACGCAAAGATATTTGAGTTTTAGTGAGAAAAAAGTGCCAATTTTACAAATTTCCCAGAATTAACAAGCACGGCCTATTATTTACATGCGGCATATGTTTTGGAACCCAAAGTATGGTTTCTTATAGTTATTTAGGTCGCTGAATTCTGATCTGCAATCAAATTTCAGATAAACAGTGATATTTGAGCCACGCCTAATATTTGAGTCGCCTAAATGCGACCAAAAAGTGAGCACCTATATTGTTTGACAAAACCTTAAATTGGGGCAAGCTAATGCAACATTTTGGGCGCCCGAAATACGAACGGAGCGCTGCGCTCTCAGAATCAAAATTAGATTAAAAAAGATAGGAGGAACATACACCTTAGATTTATTGGTCCTTAATGTGAAATCGTCTCAGCTTTCGAATGGATTTGTCAGTTTTTCGATAAAGCGGGGCGCCGGCCTTCAAAAATGACTTTTAAAAATACATTGGTGTTTTATGGCTAAAAAATGTATGGAACGGTATTTTTCTGACAAGTGCATTCGAAAGCTCTGCTCATTTCCTTTCCAAAACACCCCTAAACATCAAGGGTTCGTTGAAGTTTTGCAAAGTTATTAGCAATTTTGTAGACGCGCCTAGGTCAAAAAATTACCAATTAAAAAAAAAGTTTTAGCTTCGTGGCGCCGAGGTGAGGACAAATTCAACCAACCAAACATGGTTTTATTCATAACTTGGTGGGGGCTATTGGAAAAGTACATTGCTTTTGATTTTTGAGCACCTTGTGTAAATAGTGGTCCACTTTCAGCGAGAATTACTCATTTTTTAAATTTGCAGAAT
>NC_068937.1:57012626-57041476 GCF_016801865.2 Culex pipiens pallens | reverse complement strand
TGCTTCCCAAATCGCCACCGTTTCACGATTTCGCAAAAACGTAACGCGAGTAAAAGCACTACCCCGGCAAAAGCAGCAAGCACGCAGCACTTCAATATTTACCTTTTTTGATTGAACCGTTGCTGCTCGCGTATTTGGATCGAACTCAAAAGACGGAAGAAGACAGAGGTTTTTTAATTTTGTTTTAAGTTTTTTTATTTACTTATTATATATAACGAAACTGCCATAAGTGCATGCTGTGGTTGTGCCTGCCGCCGCGTCTCGACTCTACGCGGCGATGTTTTATCTGGCAGCAAGGCAAACCGGCCTCGATGACCGTCGGTGCAGCTGCGGCCGTCCGCCCGACCGTTGGCCGTTGCCATCCCCCCTCGCTGCACAGCCTCCCGTCCGTCTGCTGCTCTCGGTCGTCTGCGACTTCGCCCACCCGCCCCCGCGAGCACGCGTCGGCCCGCACTCAGATTATAGTTAGTACTACTCGTTGCTGCTATCTCACTAGACCACTACCTAATAGAAGCGTTCACGCTGACTACATACTATCCACTACTAGTGGGCACGCGCACCCCATCCACGAGTAGCACCACAGAACAGATACGACACCCATACGCCACCGGCCACACTCCTCTCTATAGATGAAGAGTAAGAATATAGCGCCATACGCAAGTCTTTGCAGATGTTTGGCAGTCCGTAACGCATCAGCGCGCGACATCTAACCCCTCACAAACCAAAAACACACCGTAACTATCTCTGAATGCTGTCAGATACGCACTCGCCTCCACTACCATGCGTCCCAACGACTGCTATAAGTACTACCTCTGTCTCTCGCGCTGTACCGTTCGTCGGCGGTGCCAACTACGCGCACTTCCTATAGGGTGTCGCTCACCGGTCCCCTTGAGCTCGAGCTCTGCTCTCATTACGCGCAATCATGGCACGATAGAGATGCGTTCGGCGAGGCTTCAGGCTCAGTTCACACATGGCACACCGCACCTAGCTCCCCTCGAGTACGAGACACTCGCACACCTTGTCGATATTGCACAGAGCTATATTGCACGCGCCACACTCATCCCGACACGGCAGTTCTCCTGGTTCTGGCGCGATCTGCGTTCGCCTCCACTTCCCCTCACCTCGTCACTAGTCCGCTCACTTCGACGCGCATAGCGGAGACACTACTCACGCTGCATGTCATAGTATCATAGCCCGTTTACCCCTGCTCAACACCCACGCGGAGACACGCCAGGCCTTACCGCACACACCACTACCTCTCCGACTTCTCCTCACATCCGCGGCTACTTGAATTGCTCGACCATATAGGACCCCCGCTATCACGCTGATCTATGGCACCAACACGTGTTCACCACCCCTCCAGCACTGATTCGCGCCGCCTACCTCCTCGCAATCTGACGCCCGCCATGAACTCCGAGAGCCTCTCACTCCATCAGCACATGCCCAAGCCGCTATCTAGCGCCATGTTTGATGAAATCACGACCGAAATCGCTGACGGACTCACGCACCTGCGGAAAGAACACAAAATTAAATATTAATTATCGTCATATATGTAATAATAACAAAATCAAAGTTTCAAAAATCGAAAACAAATTTTTAAGATTCAATAATTCAAAAAGTCAAAAATTCATAAGTTCATATAATATCGCTCAGTAGCACCTCTAACTCTGCAACTAAATTCACCATCATACCCAATTCCACATACATTCATGTCTAATTAATTCAATACATACATTCATACATCCTCATAATTCTCAATTCATTAAATACAAAAATTCCTAAATTCATAAATTCATAAAACATCATAAAATTCATTAAAATCATTAACATATATATAAAATCATAACATCATCAAATCATACCAATCATAAAATCATGAAATTCATAAATCATAAAATCATTTAAAATTCATCAAAATCATATAATTCCATAAATTCATCAAACATAAAATTCATAAATTCATAAAATCATTAAATTCAAAAAATTCATAAAATCATATAAATAATTCTAAAATCATAAAATCATAATCAAATCTAACTTCATACATACATACAATCCATAAAATCATAAACTTCCTAAAATCATATAAAATCATAAAATCATAAATCATAAATATCATAAATCATAAATTCATAAATCATAAATTCAATAAAATTCATAAAATCATAAATCATAAAATCATAAAAATCAAAAATCATAAATCATAAAATCATAAAATTATAAATCATAAACTGCATAACATACCTAACATCCTACAATCCAAAAATCCTAAAATCCTAAAATCCATAAACTACATGAAATCCTACATTCCTAAATTATAAATTCCTAAAAATCCTCCATTCCTACATCATCAATTCATCACATCTAACTTTCATCCCATCCTAACTTCATCCCTTCAATACATCCATCAATTCCTTAAATTCATACCTTCATACATTCCTCAATTCCTAAAATCTCACTTCCAAACTTCCATAACATTCCTTAATTCCTTAACTTCATACCATCCTTCAACATTCATAACATCTATACCTTCAACAATTCATAAATTCATCAACTTACATAACATCAACACTATACAAACCTTCCTACATTCACTCCCTTTTCCTACATTCATCAAATACCTCCCATCACACTTATACATTCATAACTTCATCCATTCATAAATTAAACAAATCCTCCATCACCATTCCAATCCCTTCCCCATTCCTACTTCATACACATCAAACAATATAAATTCATAAATACCTCCCATCCAACCTACCTATACCCTTCCCCATTCATAAAATACAACACTCCCTCCCTTCCTCTCCAACAACCCTTCATCCACTCCTCAATTCTACCCTTCCATACCTTCATCAATTCATACCAACCTCACCTACCTACTTCCACCCATCCTCCATTCCATAACCTACAACACTTCATCCCTACCATTCCCTTTACCTACACTAAATACCCACCAACACATTCACATTCATCAAAACCAACCTTCATCCCATATACAATCTCCATTCCACAATACATCCCTTCAAAACATCAATCACTTCCAACATCCATCCAAACCATACACTTCATAAAAACCTACTCATCAATACACACAACTTTGCTTTAACCACATCACCCTACCCCATCTCCCACCCCTCAACATACAACAATTCAAACTTCACACACACCACCTACCCCATAACCCAACCCAATCAACAACACAATCCCAACTACCAAACCCAAACACAACCCACTCCCCAAACCCACCCCAACCCCAAACACCCAACACCCAAAAAACCCAACAACTCCAACTACCAAACCCAAACCCAACAACCCCAACCACTCCAAACAAACCCAACCCACTCCAAAACCTCCTCAAACCCACCAAACAAACTCCCAAACTCAAACACCCCAAACTCCAAACATTCACACCCTACCCCAACACCAACCCAACAACCCAAACCCAAACCCCAACAAAACTCAACAACCAACATACCCCAACAACCCAACCCCACAAACCCCAAACAACAACCAAAAACCAAACAACCCAACCAAACCAACACACATACAAACCCAACAAATCCAAAAACCCACAAATCCAACAATCCAAAAAAACACAAAAATCAACAACCCAACACAACAAAAACCCAAACACCAACAACAACCACCCAATCCAAAACCAAAACCCAAACCAACACCCCAAACACTCCACACCCAAATCCAAACTCCAAACCCAACACAACAACCAAACCACAACCCCACAACCCCAACACCCAACACCCCAAACCCAACCCCCCAACCCCCAACCCCCACAACCCCAACCCCAACCCCAACCCCCCAACCCCCAACCCCAACCCCCAACCCCAACCCCCAACCCCAACCCCCAACCCCCAACCCCCAACCCAACCCCAACACCCCCAACCCCAACCCCCAACCCCCAACACCCAACCCCCCAACCCCCAACCCCCCAACCCCCAACCCCCAATCCCAAACCCACCCAACCCCCCAACCCCCAACCCCAAACACCCAACCCAACCAACACCCCAACCCCAACCCACCCCAACCCCCAACCCCTAACCCCCAACCCCCAACCCCAACCACCCCAACCCCCACACCCAACCCCCAACACCCCAACCCCCAACCCCAACCACCCCCAACCCCCAACCCCCAACCCCAACCCCAACCCCCAACCCCCAACCCCAACCCCCAACCCCCCACACCCCCAACCCCAACCCCCAACCCCCAACCCCCAACCCCCAACCCCCCAACACCCCAACCCCCAACCCCCCACCCCCCCAACACAACATCACCCATCACCAACAACCACATCAACCCTTCACACAAATCCACCTCACCAAATTTCCACACCATCCCCTTCACCATACCCCACTTCCCCAATATCCACCCTACCCCCATTCACCCCATTCCCCCCAATCCCCCCCACCCCCCCTTTACCCATTCCCCCTTCCCCCCCAACCCCCCCATCCCCCTACCCCCTTATATCCTTTACACATCTCCATTCTTCCACTTCTAAAATTCTACAATTCTCACAATTCTAAAATTCTAAAATTCAACCTTCACACATTCCCCACCTTTCACACACCAACACCCTTCCACACAATTCACCACAATCAAACAACCTTCCACCCCCTACCACCCTATCAAACCTTCCACAAATCCCCCCATTCCACCATTCACCACCTTCCCAACCTATTCACCCAATCCACCCCCTTCCCACACACTATCACCCCTACCCCCACCATACACACCACTTCCACACTATCCCCCCACATTCAAACATTCACAATTCAAAATTCCACCAATCACCACATATCAACCATCCACACCTCCACTTCCCCAACATTCAACTACTTCCAATTCACAACTCCACAACATCCAAACATATCACAAATTCACCATTCACCCCTCCCCCCATCCCACACTATCCCCCCCTTCCCCCCAACCACAACCCCACATCCAACTATCACACCCATACACCACCTTCCAAACAATTAAAAAACTTTAAACATTTAAAAATTTAACAATTAAACCATTTAAAATTTCCACATTTAACATTTACAAATTTAACATTTACAAAAATTTAAAAATTTAAAAATTTAAAATTTAAAAATTTAAAAATTTCAACAAATTAACAACCTTTACACAATTCCAAAATTTACAACATTTAAAAAATTTCAAAATTTAACTTTAAACATTCAAAAATTCAAAAAATCCAAAATTCAACAATTCCACAAAATTCAAAAATTCAACCCTACCAAAACATTCAAAAATTCAAAACTTCCCAAACATTCATAACATTCACACAATTCAAACATTCACAATTCAAAAATTTCACACCTTCACCAACTTCCCCCCACACATCCACAACACTTCCCCCTAACAACAACACCAAACCCATTCACCCCAACATCCCCGATCACCAAATCTCCCAAAAATCCCATTCACAACAACACAACCATTCCAAAAAACGTCAAAAATACAAACACTTCCAAAACATCACTACCATTCAACCATTCACAAAAATAAAAAACAACCAATTTCCCCCTAAAACTTCTACAATTCTAAAATTCTTAAAATTCTACATTCTAAATTCTAAAATTCTTAAATTCTAAAATTTACAATTCTAAAATTCTAAAATTCTTAAAATTCTAAAATTCTTAAATTCTAAATTTAATTCAAAATTCTTAACAATTCTTAAAATTCTAAAAATTTAAAATTCTTAATAATCTCTCTCTTTTCCTCATTCCACCCCGATTTCTTGTTGTTCGTTGCGACCGAGGCGCGCACATAAGCTTCCGCATCGTCATTCAAGACATAACTTCTGTCCGCAAGACAGATTTTGCCCAAGAACACTATAGATTTAGCTGTACGCAAGTCCTTGTTGTAGACCCTATTTCCACGCCTGCCCGCCTATATTCAGTAGAACTCTGATCACTTTTACGAATTTTAGACAATTTGTATAGCTCATTTTAGAATTTTTAGAATTTCGTATGGTGTTTTAGCAAAATTATGGCTTTTATTGCAATTCTCTGCCGCCCGCAGTGTCCGCCCTCCCCATGGATAGATGCTTCACAGCTATGTTTTTCTCGATCTCTGCCTACCTTTGTTGTGACCAATTTATTGAGATCATAGTTGAATAACTTGAGCGTATAGAAATATATGTAAGATCTGAGTATCGCCACATAACTATCTCGACTTCGCTGTAGAACTGTAGAATATCTCGACCTATTGTAACTTCCTTTGTAACGAATAAAAATATTTCTTTGAGATATCTGTTATTGCACACTTTACGCCTGATAACATTAACTTCCCCGACCATTTCTTGAATTTGCTTTAGCATTCCTTGTGAACTGTTTTATGAGATATAGTGTCATATGTGCTATCTGCGTGATTCTCCCATACGCTTGTTGCAAAGTTTGTTTGGAATGCCGTGTCTGTGAATCCTCTCTGCCTTGGATTGAAGTGCTTCTGTCAAAATCCTCTAGATGTGCCTTTTTTGATATCACCAACTCGTTTCCGACACGTCCGCCCCCTCCTCCCTCCTCCGACCATTCTTTGAAATCCTCTCCGCGCCGCCCCCCCCAACTTCATATATGAATAACTTATAAGAACCCTCTCTCGTGTGGCTCGATGACTCGTAAAATTCTTTTAAATTTATTTCAATTTTTCGCAAACTCGCTTCTGTCTCTAAACGCCTGTTTTGAAGACCTTGATTGAAACTCTCTTAAACATCGTGTTTTCTCACTTTTAAAAAATATGTGAGATATCAACTCCTTTTTCAAATCTTTTAACTTTTAAATTTTTAAAAGTGTGTTCTAGTTCAACATTCCTCTGCTTAAGAACTTTCTATAGACATAAGTGTTGATAAATTTTTAAATTCGTATTTAAATTATGTTCACATTTTTAAATTTTTTAAATCTTTTAAATTTTTGATATTTGTTAATGAGAATTACGCTTTTGGAACGATATTCTCCGATGCCAGAAACTGATGCTATAGGCCTATCTCTTCGCCCTCGAGATCAAATCTCTGTTCCCTGCACACCAAATCCTTCCTTTGCACACTTCTTAGATACCCCATCCCCCCCCCCCCTACCCTAAACTTTGAAATGATGTCCTTCACCGATCCCCACCCCCAAAGAGTTTTGAATGGCTTGAATTCCATTTGAAACCCTTTTTTGCACCAAGCATTTGATTCACCTCTTTCCTTGCCCATCATCTTTTGCCTCGACCACCGCTTTTGCCCCCCCCCCCCCCCCCCCCCACCCCCTCCCCTCCCCTCCTTTCGCGACAACAATTTTCTATATATGTAGAGTGTGTGTCACACCCTGCCCCAACCTACCGCTTACACTGGTTAGAGTCTCTTTCCCGCGCTACACCCCGCTCGTTTGCCCACACCATTTTTGAATTTCCCTTGACCTTCTCCTCCTCGATTTTTGCCAAGTTGTGATTGCCTACTTCTGAGTCTTCGCCATTCCACCGATTTTGGGCAACTTTGTTCCTGCACCTGATAGTGACAATATCCTAGCCCTTGTGCTAAAAGAGACTCGAACCGTCATATTAGAACTATTGTGTACAGACTATGCCTGATTGCCCTGACCTCGTATCGCACTCTTGTGCCCTTGACATTCCTTTGCCTACCTCTTTCTCGCAGACTTTTTGATTTTTTGAACTTTCTCCCTGATCAGTTTCTTCGAATTTGCGTGAACTATCTTTTGACATGTCCCTCCCAGGCCCCCAACATGGCTAGACACCTTCTGTCGAATAGCGTTAGCACTCTCGATTCACGCTTCGCTGCCTTGAGGTGAAAGTGATTAGTGAATTCTGACGACATTTCCATAGAGAATATGTGTTCTCAGTCTCTCATTTATTACTTACTTAGTAATCATTGATGTTCGCATTTTTAGAATCCTGATAAGAGATCCTTGTTAAATTTTTGAACTTTAAAAAATTATCTCTGGACAGTATGTTAGCCAGATAACTTCTCTTGCCAGACTTATCTTTAACCGTGAAGTTCTCGACCCCACGCTTTTAGAGAATAATCTTGCGTATTCTCGGCCGTTTGAGATTGATACCTAAAGTTGTTCCTTATCTCTGATCGAAGATCTTTAATGTAATTAAAAGAACAAATCGGATCTTGTAGGCGTGAGTGTATAAGCAGTATTTGAAGAACTCTTCCTCTGATGTTATCCTCTGTTATTATGAACCCTTTTCTGCAATGTTCTCTTGATAGACTTCTATTGACTTTCTAGCAACCCTATCCTTGAACACCTATCCCGACTGGCCCCCCAACCCACAAGATAATTTTTGGAATTTCCCTTGACATAGATATCTGCCCCAACACAATGATTATTTGTGATCATATAATACATCCCGCCTTGTCATACCCGCATATTGTTTGTAAGACTACTTCTATGCAGACTATTATATATTCTAACCTTAGTAAGCCCCGCCGCCCCCCATTTACTCCGTATTTCATGGACCCCCCACTTTTTCGAATCCGCCTCAATGTTGACTTTCTCTGCCAAATAAAACGACACTCTGTTTGCTCTATTGTCTTGCTACTCACCTTGAGCTAGCCCTCCATCGCGCGAAAGTCGTCTTGTTACAGCACCCACATTGTTATTTCGACAGATTATGTTCTTAGACAATACTGCGCGACACACTTTTTGCTAGCGAGTATAAATAGTAACAAATATTATTTGCCAATTATAAAGAAATATTTAAACTCCATCTAAGAGAGAATCCCCCCCTCGCTCTGAGAACCCTCTGACCTCTGCAACATCCCAAGTTGTCGCACGTGAAATATCTTTTGATAACCCCCCTTATGTGTTTCACATCCCACCAGACCAAGTGCGCCGTAGGAAATGCGCATTTGAATTTTGTAGACCCATCCTCCCTTTGCGTCAAGTTTCTAGTGACCAATTTGTTCCGAACATATAATTGCCCCACAATCCTTGTTCCGAATGTTGTGTTCTCTGAACCGTCATGAAGTTCTTTTGAACTAGTATGTAGTGTTGTCGCAGAGATTTTTGAATTTTAGAATTGATTAGAATTTATTGAATTTTTGAGGTTTTTCGCGAACTTCTCTTGCCTGCTCAGCGCCTTTCCCCCCCTTCCGCTCCTTCTCTCCGCACGCGGTAGAGAGATTTTCGCCCCGCCCCTTCTATTGAAATCTTATCTCGACCTAGTCAAGTGTTTACCCCTAGAGAATCAGTTTTGAATTTTTGATTTAGAATTTTTGCAATAACTTTCTTGACATCCTGGAGATGAAATTTCTTGCCACACTTCTGTGTCTCTGAATTTTGGAATTCTCTGCACCAAACGTGCTCTGCGCAATATCTTTCCGCACATCTTTTGTCGCTATCATTGTGAATCTTTCCTTGAACTCTCGTGGCACACCTTTTTGAATCTCTTTGGATTATCGCTATGTAGTGTCTTGCATTCCTTGAAGTTCTTTGCAATCTTTTTTGACATTCGCCGGCGAACAATTTTTTCTCTCTCTCTTCTCCCTCAGCAGATAACTTTTTACGAACCCACTGTTACGCAACTTTCCGTGATCGACCATTGAGACGACTGACTCCCCATCTTGTCTCGCTAATTTTTGAACTCCAGATTTGATCCATAGAGTTGCCCGATTTTAGAACGTAGTCCCCCTCCCTCGCCACATCTCTTCGCTCGTACACCCGTCCCGTCTTGATCATCTTCTTGCCTTCTTTGTACATAGTCATCTGCGCCCTTCGCCTTCGGACATTTGCTCTGTCATAAAATGTATCTCCTGCAAAACAAGTAACGACCTCTCTTACTTAGTGACAGTGCCATTGCTGCCAAAATATTTTGAAAACTTGACGTCTATCTCCGAATAACCTTCGTATCCCGACACTTTGTCTGATAGCAAATTCCCTGCTCCACCTTTACGCTCCCGTACTCTCGCTAGGAATCTGTCTACCAGCCAAGAGAGAGAGTGTGCCAGAGATTCGCGCTTCTTCCCCCCTGACAGAGCCATCCTGAACTTCGTGATCGCTCACTTCTCTTGAATATACCTTTGATCATCCATGTAGCTCCGAACTTTCGCTGCCATAGCCACTTATCCCTTGCCGCACGCCCTGTTGCCCATCTCAGCTACATAACCACCACCCTGCCTTGACCCATCTGCACAGTGTGATAGATCCATCCTTCGCCTGAAAACATTCTGTCTCCTCGCCAACCCCATGCTTCCGTCCGTGCAGGACTGTATATAGATGATGATTCTCTATGCCAATGCACCTCCTAGTCCCGACACACGCCTTAATTTATTATCCAAGGCCCACCACATGTCTTCCAGAGCCCAGTCCCCCCAACCAGAGTCCCTCCCTCAAGAGAAATAATATACTGAGTGTGCGCATAGATTTGAAATAGCGTTTCAGAGTACAACCCCCCACCCAAGTTCCCTCTTGACCACCCCACCCATCTCTGTCGTCCACCCCCCCATGAACCCTCCTTGCCTCGACCCTCTCGCCTCCCTTCGCCCACAACCATATACTGCCCTCTTTGTTTGCATTTTTCGAAGAGCCTTTTGCTCTTTTGAATTTGTTCTCGAATGTGTTTGAGAATTACTCGAATGCTGATGTAAGACCACTCACATTTGTTTGAGTTTTATCGACCATTCTATGCGCCAGACGCCCCCACTATATTTTAATTGAAATCCTAACTAATGCAACGTGTCCCCGCTACCTAATGAAACGCTCTTCTACGACCACCACACCCTAACCCAACCCTTTATGAATGTATATGTCAAGAGTACAGATTTCTACTCGCCAGAGCATTTATGATTTATCGAATCCTGAGCTCAACATCGCCACCCCATCAAGTATTTATGAATTTATGAATTTATGAATTTATGAATTTATGAATTTATGAATTTATGAATTTATGAATTTTATGAATTTATGAATTTATGAATTTATGAATTTATGAATTTATGAATTTATGAATTTATGAATTTATGAATTTATGAATTTATGAATTTATGAATTTATGAATTTATGAATTTATGAATTTATGAATTTATGAATTTATGAATTTTGGAATTTTTGAATTTTTAAATTTTTGAATTTTAGAATTTTTAAATTTTTGAATTTTTGAATTTATGAATTTATGAATTTATGAATTTAT
The DNA here is from genome assembly GCF_016801865.2 of Culex pipiens pallens. Classification (NCBI taxonomy): domain Eukaryota; kingdom Metazoa; phylum Arthropoda; class Insecta; order Diptera; family Culicidae; genus Culex; species Culex pipiens. The sequence continues at coordinate 57,030,322 of NC_068937.1, read as the reverse complement.
GAATTTATGAATTTATGAATTTATGAATTTATGAATTTATGAATTTATGAATTTATGAATTTATGAATTTATGAATTTATGAATTTATGAATTTATGAATTTATGAATTTATGAATTTATGAATTTATGAATTTATGAATTTATGAATTTATGAATTTATGAATTTATGAATTTATGAATTTATGAATTTATGAATTTATGAATTTATGATTTATGAATTTATGAATTTATGAATTTATGAATTTATGAATTTATGAATTTATGAATTTATGAATTTATGAATTTATGAATTTATGAATTTATGAATTTATGAATTTATGAATTTATGAATTTATGAATTTATGAATTTATGAATTTATGAATTTATGAATTTATGAATTTATGAATTTATGAATTTATGAATTTTATGAATTTATGAATTTATGAATTTATGAATTTATGAATTTATGAATTTATGAATTTATGAATTTATGAATTTATGAATTTATGAATTTATGAATTTATGAATTTATGAATTTATGAATTTATGAATTTATGAATTTATGAATTTATGAATTTATGAATTTATGAATTTATGAATTTATGAATTTATGAATTTATGAATTTATGAATTTATGAATTTATGAATTTATGAATTTATGAATTTATGAATTTATGAATTTATGAATTTATGAATTTATGAATTTATGAATTTATGAATTTATGAATTTATGAATTTATGAATTTATGAATTTATGAATTTATGAATTTATGAATTTATGAATTTATGAATTTATGAATTTATGAATTTATGAATTTATGAATTTATGAATTTATGAATTTATTAATTAATGAATTTATGAATTTTTGAATTTTTGAATTTATGAATTTATGAATTTTTGAATTTTTGAATTTATGAATTTATGAATTTATGAATTTATGAATTTATTAATTAATGAATTTATGAATTTTTGAATTTTTGAATTTATAAATTTATGAACTTATGAATTTTTGACTTTTTGAATTTTTGAATCTTTAAATTTTTTTCGAGTTTTGAACCTTTGATTTTTTTTTATTATTACGATATTATGACGATAATTAAAATTTAATTTTGTGTTCTTTTCCGCAGTCTATGCCTCACGATTGCATCGTGATTTCAGCAAACATCCTATACTGCTGGCGGAGTTTCTGCTCGCCAGCAGAGCGTCCAAAGCGGGGACTCGTTCCAGGCGGACGGTTTCCTAGTGCTCAAGTCAATCCTCGAGGTGAAGTTCGGATTTGGAATGGTGCCTTCGTTTCCCTCGAGTGTCATGAACCTGAGTCGGCACTATGACCCCTTTCCCGAAGGCACGAAGGGGAAAAGAGCAACAACCTCCAGAACCAGGAGAACTTCCGGCGGTACGCGAATTCGCTCAAGGGAAGTGCCAGCTCGCTGTGCGGTGCCATGGAACTGAGCCTGAAGCCTGCGCCGGAAATCAACCAGATCGCCGGAACAAGCGGTCTCAGCAGCACCTATATCCGTGTGGCTCCGCCGCCTACGTCACCGAGTACGAGAAAGATCTGGACAAGGCGTAGGCTGTCAACCGGAACTCGCATACTCTGCTGCGCAAAACGCAAAACGCCGACATCATCAGCATCAAAAGCATCCGCGGCGCGATCACGGTGCCAGCCACAAAGACTTTGGCAAGTGGAGCATCAACGGGTGTACGGCGGCCACGTCTCCTGCTACTGCTAGCACCGGAACTCACATCACGGGGAGCAACGTGCCAACGGCGGCGACGGCCCAGCTGCACCACGGTCATCGAGGCCGGTTTGCTCTGCCAGATAAAACATCGCCTCGTTCGAACCGTCGCCACAACCACAGCATTCACTTATGCAGTTTCGTTAAATATGAATAAGTAAATAAAAACTTAAAACAAAATAAAAACCTCTTCTTCTTCTTCTTTTTATTTCTATCCAAATATCGAGCAGCAACGGTCAATTCAAAAAGGTAAATATTGAAGTGGCTGCGTGCTGCGTGCTTTTGCCGGGGTATGCGTTACTGCGTTACGTTTGCGAAATCGTGGAAACTGGTTTGCGATATTGGAAGCAATGTTTCCTGCTGACGAGTGCAAACCTAGATTTTCGATTTTTAGAGCAAATCGGAAGCAAAGTTTGCGATTCCGCAAACCGGATTTTGTTCCGTGTAAGTTTCAAGAATTGGTATGATTTGGATAGGCGTCATCCATAAAGTATGTCACGCAAAAATCGGCCAAAATTAACCCTTCCCTATGTCACACTTTGTCACACAAGGTTGAATATCCCCTTAAAAAGTACGTCACATTTTGCCAGACCCCCCCCCCCCCTTGTTTTCGAAGGGATTTTTTTATAGTTTTTTTATCTTCAAACTTTCATAATTTTGGTTTTTCTGCCAATTGAATAAGAAAAAAAAATAAATTGTCTAATTATTCATTTTTTAGAATAAACATTACGAAACAAAAAAAAACAGTTTTGTATCTTTTAAAAATTAGAAGACCTGGTATAACATTCAAGTATTAAAAAATCTTGAAAACTGTTTTTCACAGCTTTGTATCTAATAAGTTCAAACCATTTATAGCAGTTTTCTTATGAACACCCTGCTTTCAAAGCATTTATTTTTATCAAGCAAGAATTTGCAAAATATTGAAGTTCCAGCTGAAAAAAATGTGACTATATAATAATTACCGGCATCAGGGGTGACATTGGGTCTGGGGATGAGTTTGGGTCATACAAAAATGCAGAAATTTGTATGACCCAATCTCACCCCCCAGACCCAATGTCACCCCTGATGACGGTACTTCTAAATAATAGTAAGCAAACAATTTAAAAAACGAGGATTTAATTTAATTGTGTACATTTCGAATTAATATTATGCAATCATAAAAAAACAACCTAGCGTGACGTCACAGTCTCGCAAACCCCCCTCTCCTCTTGGTCACATCTTGTCACACCTACGGTAACCCCCCCTCCCTCCTAGGAGCGTACGTACTTTATGGATGACGCCATAGTTGCTTTTCTCCATACCTTTTTAGGGAGGGTTCCCGTGATCAGAATGAGCTCAAATTAGGAATTTAGCCTAGTGATGAAATATCGGAATGTATTTTTTACGTGTACATATTTTTTCAGAAAAGTCCTAATCATAACCTTTAACTTTGCCGAAGACACCAAATCGATCAGAAAATCCCAAAATTTCATGCATTTGCATACCCATTTTGTATGACCAGCCCCCAAAATTGTATGGAGATTTGCATTTATGATGCAAAATGAATTCTTTTGACATAGGAAATGCGTGGATAATGTTTCATCCAAATAGTAGTTTAAGCAACAACTTGCAAAAAGAAGATTTTTTCAGCACGAGTCGTAAATTTATCCAATGAGGTTTGCCTAGGGACCTACATAGGGAAATGAAATGTTCTTGGAGAAATTTCAAGCACTCAAAGTCATTCAAATTTAAGGTTGAAAAACTTGTGGTTTTATATTGGTGCTGGCACGTTTCTTGAACCGAACAATCACACACATAACAAAAACCAACAGATTATTATATACAACAGTTTTACAATGCTTGTAATTGTTATAAATCTCGTTTTTGGTCAAAATTATTTTAAATTGATTCCAACCTTGTTTTTGCATGGTCTTGTTGCAGTGCAGTACACTGTGCATTGACGAACTGACGTGCCACCAAGATTTCAAGAATGCGGTCAGAAATGTACGAGAAATTTGTTCCTGGGTTCCAAAAGATGTTAAAAACGTTGGAACATTCACACTATAACTTTGTTATTGTATCTTGTATCAACTCTACTGCAACAACCCAATTGCAACCTCATCTCATCAGATAACAGGTCGTAAATTCGATGGTTCTTTGCAGTTCCACCACCTGAGCCAACCATTCTCGGATAAAATCGGGATCCCATTGTGAAAATATAGGAAAGTTATTGCTCAATCAGCATGACTTCTGTGTTGCCGTTGACACAAACCAGCGAGCACCAACGTCGAGAAAAGCAGAGCCATTTTATTCGATTGCATTCTGCAGAAAAGGGAAAAAAAAAAGAAAATACACGAAACTCAACAACATGTAATCCTCGTCTGTGTAACTTGTTGACGGTCGTCTGGTTTCTCGGAACAAGTGTGAATCAACGACAGAAAAAGGGGAAAATCCGAATGTGTGAAAGTAAAAGGGCTTCTGAAATGGTTGCATAGCACGCAAGCCAAGAAAACCTCCTCCAGGTGCGCCTTTTTCCGACCAAATTGCCAGACATCTAGACTTGGCCCCAAATGCCAAGGTGGAAAACAGGAGCGGAGCCATTGACTTCATTCTTTCTGATTTGTGTGTGTGTGTGTGGGAACGCGGCACAAGGATCATCCATCACCCCTCAACCGCAAACTGGCGAAGAGAAGAAGGTTCTCTGGCTTGGCTCACAAAAGTTGACTTGGTGGTGGCACTGACACCGTTGACCTGGATAATCTACTATCTCAGTAGCACCATCTCCTTCCATAAACGGGTTCTCTTAGTCGAAGGGTGGAGCGATTAGGAATGCCCTCGACTTCATCCCTCCTACTTAAGGATCAAGTTCAATTTCGTAAGGATTGGAAGACTGTTTATTTGTGGCCGGCTTGTGAACTTGTGGTGAACTTGCAGGTGCATTTTCTTTGGCGAGTCGAGAAGCAACGGGAAGAAAAGTTGGAAAACACGTGAGATAATTTAGATGTGATGGGTGCTGTGCTAATTGGATTATTTCGCAATCAGTTTCATCATGTTTAAAAGTGCAGCAAATTTTAAGCAATAAAAAATAACATATTTATCAGTGTTTTTTTCATCAATTTTACAAGTGAAAAGAAGCCTTTCAAAAAACAAAAGCACTGACATTTATTGGTTCGTGTCTCTGCTGAACATAAGACCGTGGTATTTCCATAAGGTTTCCATGTTTTTATAGCAAACTTGTTTGATTAAAACCAAAGGGATGCTACAGGCCGCCATCTTGGGTGATTGAGATTGATAACGCGTGCAAACTGCGCACAGTGAAAACAAAAATATGTTTTGTATTAATATTCAATTTTTGTTATAAGAATTACTGTAGTAAAATTCAAATTACACAGTAGTTAAGTTAAACGTTTATGTGATATAAGTACAACTTTCAATGAGGTCATCGGCCCGATGTGTGCTTAATAATCCCAACTTTAGTAGTTTATTTTGTAAATAAATTGATAAAAATGACCTCAAAAACATACACTAACTTTTAAACGTACATTGCGGTTAAATTTTACATAAAAACAATAATTACATTATTTCCATTTTATGTCTGCAGTTTTTGTACTATTTTTACAGTGCGCAGTTGCTTTGTTTTGGTTCCGTAACAGCTGTTCTTTTGTGCTGGCGCCGTAATTGACAGCTCTCTTTTGTTCTTGGGCCGAAGTTGACAGCTTGTTTTGGCTGCGGGCGAGCTGCCTGTAGTGAGATAATGATGTCGCCCCCCTGATTAAAACGTACGGGCTGAGATGAACTTTAAAAGCTATTTATCAAAGACACCCACCATCTCGTTGATTCTACACTGCAGAGTCACAAACCACAACCTTTGCTTATTTGTTTCTTCTAATCTAGAGTATTTTTTTATTTCATCCTATCTGCTACAGGTTTCTCATGAAGATTTTTTCTCATGAAGATGTTAGCGAGTAATAATACATTTCTTTTTACAAACAGTTTACTACCGAAATACATTTCTTAAGGCGTCGGCAAATTCTGAGAAGCTGTTTTTAAATGCTGTAGCTGGACGTAAAAGTGATGATATGTTAACATTAGGTGTCCGATGGAATTGCATGCTGTTGTAATCTTTGGTATACATAATTGAGGAAGGATTTGAAATATTTTTAAACCAGCAACAACAATCCAATTCAATGAATCCTCCTCATCATAAAAAAATGTAAATCTCATGATCGGTATCGAAAACCACGAATTTCGAAACCCATATGTTGTCCAAAATCGCATTTCGCGTTCCGTAAATCAGTGCTCTTTGCCATTCTAGGTTGCAACCAGATTTCTCGAAATGTTAATATTTATATTCATGTGTGTGTATGTTTTTTTTTGTGTGAGATACCAAAGAAACGTTTGCATCATTTGGATTCAAACATTATTTAGAACTTCCGGATCTTTGTTAAATGGACTTAGCCGCAATAGCCAACTAGTTAGCATGTTTGCTACCAATACAAAGAACGGGGATCGAACCCCGCCTCGAGTGACTTTGATTTTTCGTTCGTGTTCAGAAATTCAAACATTTCTATTTCCTTAACTCTCTCTTTGGGAACAGATGGGAATCGAACCCAGGACCATTCGCTTACAAAGCGAACACGGTAACCAGTCAGCCACGGCTGCTCCTAAATGTCATCATATCGCAACTTACACGCAACAAAAACTTGTTGCGTTGCATACCACTTCCCAAACAGGGAGGTAAAATTAAAGTTCCTTGCAACATTTTCATAGTGCGCTAAAGTTTTTAATTGTCTGGATTTACACCGCATGCCTCATTAATGAATAGACAGTTTGGTCACATCTATACCACCGCTTTGCGTGTACTTTTCGCAAGTTCTGAATCCATACGACCGCAAGTTTCCAAGTGCGTGTCCCGTCGTTCCGCGTTGCCTGCAAAACTGGGCCTGCTGGGCTAATCCAGAATCCCGAAGCCCCTTGTGCGTCTTGCTTCAAAGTGCCTTGCAAGATTCGGAGGTGGATCCAAATGAAGAAAACTTGTGGTTAAGGTGTCTCCGGAACTCACGGGCGAGAGCCGGAGTTGATCCTCTGTTCCACGCAGGGTTACCAGGTCAAAATTTGAAAAATCTGGCAAAGTATCGATTAAAAATCTGGAAAAATCTGGCAGACGAAAATCTAACAATTCTGAATGATGAAGATGAGGGAGGATATGAATTAATTCAAAAGTTTGTAGAATTCAGATGTTTTAACTAATTTTATGGCCTAACAAATGTTGAATTTACATTTATTTTAAGAAATACTCATTCTAAATTTTGTGATTTTCAATAAAATTTACTCATTTCATTCAAAAAGTTGTTCAAAATGGGCATTAAGTGAAAAATCTGGCAAAATCTGTCAATATCTGGCACAGAGAAGGGTGAATCTTTTTTCTGGCTGACACATGAAAAATCTGGCATTCCCAGATTTATCTGGCAACCTGGCAACCCTGGTTCCACGGTCCTTGACGTGTGGTCAGAGGTGCTTCGAATCCCATGTTCAACAGTGGTGATGAAATTGTTGTTTTTGGTGTCATTTCAGCATCCCCAGTTGAACCGAAAGTCCCCTGTTCTACAAAAAGAAGATGAATATTTTTCTCTCTTGAGCTTTGTCGTTAAACAATTCGTTTTTGAGAGGGTTAATAATTTCAGCATCGTTCGTACTACGGACATTCGTACGGACAAATGTACTTCACGTTTAGCTGATTGTTGCAAGTTTCGCACTCCTTTCGTTGGTTCACACGCGTGACTACAGGAGTTCTCTTAGACGGGATTGGTTTTGTTACAGAAGTGTACTTTTGACTGAAATTGTGTCTTCTAAACGTACAAACCTGTCGGATGATATGGCGTTCTTGGAAGCCTTTCGCCGAAGAGATGGGGTCAACTAAAAAACGTCATTGCAAGTGTTAAGTTTTCACGAAAAAAAGTTTTCCTCCTAAGCTATGGCTTTCCTACAACTGCTACCCATTTGCAACTTTTCTTGGCCCGTATTCTACTATAGTTGGGAATTCTAAATATACTAAAACAAAAAAAAACATGCTCTTTACATTTTTTTCTGGTACTGTTGAGGTTATATCGAGTTTCTGTTGTACCTAGGGGCTGTAAAACATTACGTTTGAATAATGTAGGTCTAGCTGTTTTCAACTTTTGTTAGCCAGGACACAACCCGAGACATAAACCCTAGCTTGTTGCGACTGATGTCCTCACTAAAAAATAATTTAATTTGATTCCCGTTGATCATTAAATGTTATTCTTATAAATTGAAAACATCCAAAAGTTCTATGATCTTAAATCGTTTTGATTTATAACAGTTTAGGTATGCTTATATGTTATGAATATTTGAATAATCAAAATATAAATTAATTGTGACATAAAGCACAAAATCAACGTACTGCGTGTGGGTGCGTGTTGTCACTATTTCACTTTTGCCTAACTAACCACTATTGTTCAAACTTACACAGCCTCATATGTATCGTAAAATAACCACTAAAACACAATAAATCACATTTCCCCCTACCATCTCTATTTCTGGTTCCATGTTCCAGTGCACCGCCAGACCACCTCCACCACCCAGCGTGCGGGGACCACCGGTGCATCTCCGGCCAGGCCGCCCTCAAAGCGTCCACCCTGCGGCGTCATTACTACCCCGAGGGGGACTGGGGCTGGGTCATCGTGCTCGTCGGCATGCTCAACATGATCCTGAACCACGGAGTGCAAATTTCGGGTCCACTTTACCTGCTGCCAGCCGGGGAGCGTTTCCGGCAGAGTGCCGTCAACAGTGCAGGTGAGTGAGGGTGAGGAAGTGACCCAATTTCCGAAATTTTAGGAACCGAGAGGGGACAAAATTGGGCCAATAAGTTGGGGAGAGTGATGTGTAGTTGATACACTGCATTGAAAAGCTATCACATCTATTTAGAGAGAAAAAAAAATCCTTTTTTCAAAATCTAGAGATTTTTCAAAGGTTTCATAAGCTATGGGATTCTCTATATTTATATGATCATTTCAAATCAAACTCTAGAATGATACCTATAAAATTTTGAATCCATTTTAATCTAAACAAACATTATTCAACTTTTCCCTTGGACCTTATCTGCTTATCGAAAAAAAGACAAATGGTTATTAAAAAGTGCTTTAAAAATTAAAACATGATATTTCATTTGGGTTTTTCTCACAAGAGCAATAGTTGTTTGATTGATGAACATTTGGTAAACATAATTTTATCTAAAGTTTATTACAATAAAAATCGTAAAAAAATCAGGGTTCACCCAGAAACATTCTTTAGCAGTTGATAAAAACATTGGATTTTCTGTGAAAACCCGCTTGAACTGTGTGCCAATGCATTGATTTGTTAACCCCTGAAAGTAGGCTTTGAGTTTAGGCGAGAACCACTTTAAAATCTTTTGGAAATACATTCCAAAAGATTTTAAAGTGTTTATCTTTTAAAAGCCGTTTCTGAGTAATATTATGGTTAACTTAATATTATGGTAATAATTCCACTGAATTAGTTGAAAAAATATAAAATGGTAAAATTGTAAATTCACATGAAAGTGAAAAAAGTTGCCCCGATTTTCTTTATACCTTGTCCTAAGCGATAATTTTGATTTTTGATTATGAATCGTGTCCATTTTTGGATATCTTGTGACCTATCTGCAAGTTTTGGGTTCAAGTGTTAATTTTTAAGGGAAGATTATGGATTCTTGTATAAAGCTATTTTGTTATTGTACATCGAGATAATTTGAAAAGCTCCACAAAAATTACCGAAAAATTAAATCTACATTCTAAAATGAGTTTATGATAATTGAACAACCATACCCCAATACTCACTTCAATGAAATGATGATAGTTCCATAAATTTAAGCAAAACCAATCAAAGAGATAAATTGCGACTAATGTACGAATACTTCAAACAGAACCCAAATGTCACAAGGACCTTCTCCGCCTACAATAATCTTCTTTTCCTTTTTATTGAAATCAAACGAAAGCGAAACCACAACTGCTCAAAATGAATTCATTATTTTGCCATAATCCGGGCGCTCGTGAAAAGCCAATGAAAATGCAATACAAAACAGAATAACTTGAAAAGAGCTGCTGTTGCTGCTTGAGAAAGGGGGAGGTTTAGCACAATCATCCCCTTTTTTGTAGATTTTTCCAACAGCGATGGTATTTCCATTCTTCTTTTGCCCAATAGAGGTATCTACGTGCGCATGTATTGCGTGTACGTACACGAAAAAGATTGAGGTTAAATTTTGTCCGGTCAGCAAAATCAAATGGTGCGCCAGTGTGTGTACGCGAAACGTCATAAAGCTCTATTGCCCATATCGAGAGATAGTATATAACGCTGCAGTTGTGCTATCTTGTCACATTTGTTTATATGAATTTTAGAAGTTTTAGTTTGGATTAAAATGCTTTCAAGAGTGCTATTTTTTTCTAATTATGACATAGAAGTTTCTATTTAAGATGTAATAACTAGAATCAAATTCATTATTTTCTCAACTAAAATGAACATGAGTCAGTAGAGAATCCTTTTGGTTCACGTCCTTAATGTTTTCGCCGTTGTCATCGTCGTCGTCGCCGTCGTCTGGCGACTCTATTTTTAGCAGCAGCCCCAAAGTTTTATTTATTTCGTCTCGGCCTGGAATGTGTCACTTTAGCAAGTGACTGCAACTAGTTAATCTGACTTGGATGGGTGGCTTGGTGGTGCTTGAGTTGTTATAGTTAAATGTGATTTTTGTTGCTATATTTTAGTGGAAGGGGATTACACTTTGACAATCCGTATTAATTAGCTTTGATTTTCTCTCAGTAATATAGTAAAACGAAACATAAACAGGAAATATAAATTGTGTTGTCCAAGTACCAAGCATCAGAATGTTTAAAAAAATATTTTGTTGATTTTTTTTTGGTGTTTAACTTACGGTACATCAATTTAGAAAACTAATAATAATACACTTAATGAGCTTACAGTTAATGTTTCAGGGAATAACATTTACTGAGACTTCGAAGAGATTCATCCACTCTTAAAAAAGAAAGTTTAGAATTTATAAAAGCTAGTCTCATAATTCTACAAAACTTGAACACCATTCTTTTTTATACTATCATTAAAACCCCTTTAAACTGCTTGTTTGAAATTCGAGCTTAGTATTTACAATGCTTTTTGCTGGGACGGCCCTTTTTTAATTTTATTTGAAGAGCTAAAAAACTTCTTTTTTATAAATCAAAAGTATTGCAAAAAGTTGGCTTACATCAAGGGGTTGGAAACTCTTCAAACTATACCAATATATTGAAAATATATCTTAATATACTTACAATGTCTTGTCATTCAGTTAGTATCCTTACAAGTATACTGAAATAGCGTGAGTAAACTAAAGATTCATAATTAATATTAGAGTTTCCAGCCCCTTGGCCTACATTCGATCAGACTCATATTTGAGATTCAAGCTCAGTATACCCATACAATTCATCCCTACAATGGACAATGAAAAGTAAAATTTAAACTACTCCAGTATTATTGGCGCAGTAACACACCGCCGGAAGTCTTTAAGATTCGATGAAGAAAAAACTAGACACGAGTTTTACGCGAACAAAATTTATTTAGCTCCGAACTGTTCAAGCGACACGAGTGGAATGAAACCGTTAGCGACAGAGCGCTCAAATGAATATTTCTGTGCTGTCAAAGTTGGCAGCACACGTCGGGTGAAGCCCAAGATGTTTGACACTAGGTGAGCATTGCATACTTCTGACACTCCTCCTCAATGCACACCGCAATCTCAGTTGACACTCCGTCGGGTTCACTGATCTCCTCCTCAGCTCCTGAGTAGAACTCCTCCTGCCCGGTGGAGTCACAGGCATCGAACAATTCTTCCGTGTCCTCTTCTTGTTGACCCTTTTTGGTGTAACGATCCTTGTCATCGGACGCGATACGTTGAACGTCCCTGTCGCTCGGATCCGTCTCACCTATCATGCACCTTGCTACCTCTGGCTCCTCTCGAAGTCGAAGTTCGTATAGGCTTCCGATCCTATCGCCCAGGAGTTTTGTTCTGCCATTCACGTTGAGGACGTCGCAGATCGGGCTCGAAACTTGACCGCAAATCCTTTAGCGACCAGTCGACTGACCGACAACAGCCCTCCATCCAGACCCGGAACGAACAACACATTCTCCAGTGTTACCTTCACTCGCTTGCCACAACCATCTTCTCCGAAATCACGCCGCTGCCAATCCCGACGACCTTTGTCACATTACCGTTCGCCAACGTAACGGACGATTTCACGTTGGTATCCAGCGACGAGAAAAACGAGCGATCATTTGTCATATGGCGAGTCGCTCCACTATCAATCACCCACCGACCAGGGATCAACGCTTCCACAAGTAAACACAAGTCTCGATCCTCATGATCTGCTCCAAGCGCCTTCATCTTTGGAACCTCTTTCTTCTTCTTGTTCTTCACGCTGTCCCAATCGCTGTTTCCGGAACCCTTATGTGCAAGCCATCTATCGCAGTTGTACTTAAAATGGCCAGGTTTCCCGCAGTAGTAACACAACTTCACCGATCTGCCGTTAGCGACTTCCAACTTCATCGCTAGTTCCTGCTTGATCTCCTCTTCTTCCCCCCGATCCTTGCGTTGGTTGTACTCCTCCAAGAGCCTGGATTTAACCATTACCAGCGTCCAATCCGCATCGATCTGGCACTGGAGAGTTTGCACTAAGCTACGGTACGACGGGGGCACACTGCGAAAAACCATCGCGATCTGCAGCATTTCATCGATTTTCTGGCCTGCCGCTGCGAGTTTGTCCAAAAGATCCTCCATGAAAGCAAGATGGCTCGCCTAGTCTCCTCCTTCAACCATATTTGCACTGCACAACATAACTAGGTAATGCATGACGGTCGACATAGTGGCCTTCTCGTGGTGCTCTTTAAGTGCATGCCACATAGCTCTTGCACTTTCCGCGTCCTTCACGACCTTGAACTGGCTTTCCTCCAGGAACAGTCCAATTTTCGCACGTGCCTTCTTATCCCTCCGCTGCCACGACGGGGTCACCGGCTCTGGCTTCGCTTGGCTGATCACTTCCCACAAATCGAGGTCCTCCAAAAACCATTCCATCCTTTGCCTCCAGGATCCCCAGTTGGTTTTATTCAGTTTTGGGAAGTTGAGCTGCACACCGTCCGCCATTTTGATTACCACGCAGCACTTCGAACACCAAAGAACACTCCGCGAATCTCGCCGCGAATTATTTCTTTCCCAGGTTCGCCTTTCTACACCGATCTCCTGCTGGGGCCAATAACCTATTGGCGCAGTAACACACCGCCGGAAGTCTTTAAGATTCGATGAAGAAAAAACTACACACGAGTTTTACGCGAACAAAATTTATTTAGCTCCGAACTGTTCAAGCGACACGAGTGGAATGAAACTGTTAGCGACAGAGCGCTCAAATGAATATTTCTATGCTGTCAAAGTTGGCAGCACTCGTCGGATGAAGCCCAAGATGTTTGACACTAGGTGAACATTGCATACTTCTGACAAGTATTTCCATCGGTCACTTAATGTTGGCATATTAGTACCTTGACGATCGATTTACGCTTCTAGAAAGCCAACATTTACTTCCCCATCCGATGGAAGGTGAAGTCAGACAAATCTTGTTTCGAAAACATAAGTGAATTGCTACACTACTGGTCCTATAATAATATTCTTAATTGGCAGTGAAACTTCTCCAGCTGCTTGCCTATAGATATGCGTGTATCGACTTTTTTGTGATTTCGAGGCTTTCAAATATTTTCAACAAAAGTTTGTGTCTCAGATAGTTTTTATATCTGCTGTTATTTTAAGATGTGCATTTTGTTGAAGAGTTTTCCACAATTGTTCTACAATTTGATTTGAAAAATTATTTAATACAATATTTTTGAAAAAATCTGTCTTTTGATTAAGAAAATAATTAAATTATTTTTTTTGGAAAATTCCACAATTTGATTTAAAAAATAATTATATTTAAAAAAAAAGTTTAATCTTGTTTACTCTATGACCAATACGTCAAATCGACGCTGTCGTGCTATCATGTCGCACCCGCCATTTCGACGTTCCGAGAATAACGCATTATAATGTTTGACCTTGAATAAGCAAAACGAGAGCACGCAATGTAAACAATAAAAAACACGTTTTGTTTGGTTGACCATTCTGTGCATTGCCCCTAAGTTTGGTTGTATTTGGTTGCCGGAGTCTCGAGTTATAATTACTAATGTTTACGGTAGTCTCACTTGTACGTGCGTCAAACGCATCCTGACCTGAAATCCCTTTGGCCAATTGACGCACTTACAACAATTTTCAGAGAGTGACAAGATAGCACGACAAGATTGAAACTTCTTTAATATGAAAAGTGACAAAAATCCGCGGAGCTTTTTTGGTTTTTATTGAATATCTCAGGATTGAAATCGAATTTTGGGGATCTGTGAAGGTCAAAAGGTGAGGCATTGTGAGCTGCACATAATGGCGTTCTTAACTCAATTTGGCCCAAAATGCACGTACGACAAGTTAGCACGGCGACGAAATGCTGTATCAAGTAGGCGAATACCCGTTCCCATGAAATTCCCTAACTTTTGACCTATAGGAGTATGGGTGTTGGAGGCTGTTGCAAGAAGATAGGGTTTAAAAAATCTATTTTTAACAGTATTTTGCAAAAGCAATGAAAAAAAGTCAAACCAATTTCGGATCCTTATTGCACATTTTGAAGTGCATGAAAAGACCATTCGAATGCACTTAAGATAATTAGAATTTATTAAGTTTTACGAAAATGCGAGCAATTTTAAGATGTTTCATGTTTTTTGGATCTCAAACTTCAAGGCCCTTTAACCCCAATTGCCTTTGTCGTAGAGGGCTCATATTTGGCATGAGTTAATCTCATATATACCTATTTGTAGACAAACAAACGCAGAAAAGTTTCATCCAAATCGTAAACCCCGATACGACCTCTACCGCAGTGATTGGTGCCTTCCTCTTGAAATCATTTGAAAAAAGCTTTCGGTTTGTATTACTCAACTACGCCTGAATTCATGCAAACAAGATGCTATAAAAGCGTTACTTACGCTTCTACCATAAACGCCATTGCATGAAGAAAGCCTAGGGACCATCCATAAACCACGTGGACACTTTTTTGTAAATCTCACCTAAGTTTTCCACGTAGTTTATGGATGGATGATAACGAGGCTTAAAAGCTTAGTGATTCCACCTATTGGAATTTCAAAAATTCATCCCATTTTTTTTATTGTACTTGTTAAATTTGTTAAACTCAAGTGCTTATAACTTTTGATAGGGTTTTTCAGATTTTCAATCTATTGGACGCGCTGGGAAGGTATTTCATATACTTTTATAAACTAATAAAAAAAGACGGGTTCTTACAAAAAAAAAAAAACACCATTTACCAATCTTCCGGACTTGAGTCAAAATCGTTTATTTTTGCATTGTAAATCAAATAAAGAATGAACTTTGGGATCTAAGATCGGTAGAAACATAAAAGTCTAAGGTTATTTTTGTGGATGCATTGATATTTTCCATATTTTTGAAATTAACATAATTGTAATGATGTGTAAAGCATTTTGTGATACTTTTTGGTTTGAGATAAAAAAAAACGGAATCGAAGTTACATCTTATAATGTGGCCCTCATAAACCTTGCGGTTTCGTCAACGGATCCACAGGTGTGTATCGTTCTTTTTGCGACAAGACTCCGCCTCCCGGGTCTCCTAAGTGTGAAGGTATGGCACGGGGAGAGGGCACCGAATACCTATATTTACACTTAGAATTTTTTGCGTCCGCCTCGGGATTCGAACCAGCGGCCCCTAGATTGTGAGTCCAGCGCGCCATCCGATTGATCCACACAGGCAGACGATTTCGTAAATAGGCTTCATATTTGAATTTGCAACTCTTAAAAATCGGACAAACCAGTGAATCTTCAGTCGAGAACATAATATTGATGAAGTCTGCAAGTAGGTAGTACAGTCATGCCTCGGTTTAGCACCGCATATGGGGGATGCAAAACCGAGGCGTGCATAACCGAGGCACACGGCTTATGGGATTTTGGCTATATGGGAGACATTGGCTTTAATCGTACGAAAAATCATGTAAACATCAAAAAATTATAGTGTTTTGGAATCGGGATAATATCAGCTATCCATTAGAATTATTATTTCATGAAAATTTTCACAAAAATACGTATTTTTCCTGTATTTCGAAAATGCATTTTTTTTCTCTAAAGAATCCAAAAATATATTGTTATTGCAATATGGGTATCAAATGATCAGGTTTTTTCATACATTTTGGATGTAATAACAACATTTTTAGAAAATACTCCAAATTTTCACAAAACTTCGTCTTTTCGAAAAAATACTCAAAATTTTAATTTTTACAATATGGGTATCAAACGTTCGGGATTTTTTCATACATTTCGAATGTAATAACAACATTTTTAGAAAATACTCAAAATTTTCACAGAACAACGTATTTTCGAATAAAATACTCAAAATTTCCGTTTTTAGAATGTGGGTACCAAACGATCGGGATTTTTTCATACATTTCGAATGTAATAACAATATTTTTTGAAAATACTCAAAAAATTCACAAAACTAGTTTTTTTCGAAAAAAAAATACTCAAAATTTCCGTTTTTACAAAAAATATCAAACGATCGGGATTTTTTCATACATTTCGAATGTAATAACTATATTTTTTGAAAATACTCAAAATTTTCACAAAACTACGTATTTTCGAAAAAAATACTCAAAATTTCCGTTTTTACAAAAAATATCAAACGATCGGGATTTTTTCATACATTTCGAATGTAATAACTACATTTTTTGAAAGTACTCAAAATTTTCACAAAATTACGTATTTTCGAAAAAATACTCAAAATTTCCGTTTTTACAAAGTGGGTATCAAACGATCGGGATTTTTTCATACATTTCGAAAGTTATTGAAAATCCTCAAAATTTTCACAAAACTAAGTATTTTTGAAAAAAATGATTTGATTATTTGATACCCATAATGTAAAAACTGAAATTTTGAAAAGTTTTACAAAAATACGTAGTTTTGTGAAAATTTTGAGTATTTTCAAAAAATATTGTTATTACATTCGAAATGTATGAAAAAATCCCGATCGTTCGATACCAGCATTGTAAAAACGAAAATTTTGAGTATTTTTTTCGATAATACGTAGTTTTGTGAAAATTTTGAGTATTTTCTAAAAATGTTGTTATTACATTCGAAATGTATGAAAAAATCCCGATCGTTTGATACCCATATTGTAAAAATTTAAATTTTGAGTATTTTTTCGAAAAAACGTAGTTTTGTGAAAATTTGGAGTATTTTCTAAAAATTTTGTTATTACATCCGAAATGTATGAAAAAAAAACCTGATCATTTGATACCCATATTTTAATAACAATATATTTTTGGATTCTTTAGAGAAAAAAAATGCATTTTCGAAATACAGGAAAAATACGTATTTTTGTGAAAATTTTCATGAAATAATAATTTTAATGGATAACTGACATCATCCCGATTCCAAAACACTATAATTTTTTGATGTTTGCATGATTTTTCATATGATTAAAGCCAATGTCTCCCATATAGCCAAAATCCCATAAGCTCTGTGCTTCAGTTAAGCACTGGGCCGTGCTTAACCGAGGCAGCTGAACGGTGCAAAACCGGGGCAGTGCAAAACCGAGGCGTGCAAAACCGAGGCATGACTGTAGACGAAATTCATATCTATCAAGATATTAAAAACATATAGCGGAAGTAGAAGGAACAACACTTTTTCTATTTTTATTTACTGTAATGCATTCTGATAAAACGTCCAACCAATCCACAATAATTATTATGGTTTGAAAACGCGGTATGCTGAAGACAGGTCAATGATTAATATAGGTATTAATATTTGGAAAATGTGAAATAAAACATGTGGAAAATTGTTAACTTTCCTACAAAAGTTG